>NC_056728.1:1266739233-1267039233 GCF_019279795.1 Protopterus annectens
AATGTTAGTAATCTATCTGGATGGGGTGGGGGTGACTGGGACAGAAAAAATGAGGAGACACTGAGGGTGATGTAGGGGCAGCAAGTGGGCAGTAATGGGCAGGCTCCATGGAGTCTTCTGTCTAGGGATTCATTTTACCTAAGGCTGACTGGCTGGATCACAAATGGAAATCTGAGGTGTATATAGTCAATAAAGTGTTTATAATAAGTGGGTAGTGAGCCGGTCTGTGGATGGAAGTGACTAACTCTAGCTATTGTTTGATCGCAGGTAAACCTGCTATAATACAACTCTACTCTGCTCTGGTTAGCTCCACTCATTGGGTTTTTTCCTGTAGATACCCCCATTTTGAAGTTAGCAACTACCAATACTTGCTAAGAGGTACAGATAGATGTGTATTAATAAAATAACACTGTGGTTCTGGAAGGGTGTATTGATAGAAAAGGGTTTGGTTAGGCCATGACATATATTTCCACTTTATTATGAATCAGAAACATTTGTGATTTCACTGTTTTTCTTTCAAGTGGTTCCTATTTTCCTGATTGATGGTTACTTAGTCCTATCAGCCAGTACCTTATTCCACACCTCTCAAGAGGGAGCTAGACATTAGTGGTGTACTGACTGTAGTTTTGGGGTTTAGGTGATCGGCAACCTAAAAAGGTTGTAGTAGTCACCTATGGAAATAAAATTGATTAATCTTCCACCATCTTAACCATCCATGTTTTATGGTAAATGTAGTGAGCTATTTCAGTGGACAGTTCTTAATATTTGATATTGCTTAGTATAATACTTCTATCTCCTGTATATCCTAGTTATTTTATTTATATTTATTTATATATATATATATATATATATATATATATTTTTTTTTAGCATATCTTTTTATCTGTAAATATGTTTTGCCCATTTCTTATGTAATCCTATTCACCTGGGCTGTGCCTGCAAATGGTCCACTGAGATCAGTTCACTACCCCAGTAAACAAATATAAATTAATAAATAAATTTGCTCTAAGCTAGTTTGATGTATGCTTTCCTTCTTTCACTAATACTTGCTGGTGACATTTGCTCACACCCTGAATCCTCATCTTTACCCTTTTCTAAACTCCTTTCTGTCTTTTCCATCTGAATGAGGCTTTCCTTTTGCAAAGATGTCAACATTGTTTACAAAAATGCATTTATCATTATAAATGCATTTCCTGACTTTTGGCAGTAGGATTTCTTATATATCTCTGATGGTTGAGACATCTCAGAAACTAGGTTAAAACTACTGATGGTTCTGAGATTTTCTTAAATTAGATATAACTGATTCAGATGCTGTCATCAACCTTTCAAGGCTGGAGGTATTGATATTTTACTTATCTATTTTTGTGTTGGTGTATACATTTCGTATAGAAACTATTATTTTGACAATTTAATCAGTTTTTTTAATAGAAAAGGTTGTAGCCAACACCTGTCTTGTTGACACAACCTGGGGATGGGCTCTGAATTGCAGCAAAAAAGTTTTCTCATTTATCAGCATCCAGGACTTGCACATTAGCTCATGTCTAAATTGTTTAAATATAATGACCGTGATTGCGGCTGTATCATATTTAATACGACTGAGATATGTATTCAAAGTAGCACGTATTATCAGACAGTTGTTCAGAGCAAAATACTGAAATTTCAAAGTTCTGTTACAGTCACACTATTTTATCCACTAACTGTAACATGTCTAACAATGGAGGAGCTAGGATTATTAACATATTACATATCATTTGTCAGTATATCACTTATTCTAGTGTTGGCTTATGATTTGCAACCTTTTCCACTCATTTCCATTAAGCAGTACAATTACATTTTCTTGAAAAAAAAAAAAAAAATATATATATATATATATATATATATATATATATATATATATATATATATATATTTTTTTATGTGTAACTGGACCTTACGGTGAATTTTTGTTCATATTCCATAAGGGTTATTTAGGAAGCAGTGGTCTACTTTCAAGTTATCCTCAGACTACAAATGGAGAAAGGTCAATGAGCAATAGAAAAAATATACATAACTTCAAATGTCGGAGATACAACTGCAGAACAAAATGGAGCCATACTAGGGATTTTTTTCCTGACATAAAACTCTATAGTAAACAATACCATGTGATGGTTAACTGCAATGTTGTGTCACACTCTGAGCTTCTATATCTTTGAGAACCTATAAGATACCAGTTTGAAAAAAATGCATCGGTATATCACCTGCATGGCCCACTTCACTGACATTCAAACACCAGTATTTTCAGCACTCTGTAATTCCATTGACTCAGAATGCATTGTCATTCTCACATTTACTATGACAGAGTTATTTGTTATTGTCCCTTGTGCATCTAATATCAACAAAATATATAGTATAACTTAGTTGTGGTATCACAATGCTGATTGTGGTAATCAGGCTTTATAACACCCATATGTGTGTGTGTGTGTGTTTGAGAAGTAGGTGGGAATTATACTAAGCCAATTATACTGTTTTCTTACGTCTTGTATCGGATGCTATACAACACATTTGTGTTGCACTATAAGCAGAGGATGTCTTATGGCCACGGTGGTGCAGCGGTTAGTGTTGTCGCCTCGCAGCAAGAGGTTCTCCCATTCGATCTTCAGCTGGAGCACCTTCTGTGTGGAGTCTGCATGTCCTCCCTGCAGTCAAGTGACGTTAAAGACATGCAGGTAGGTGCGAGTGTGAATGGGCATGCCTTCTTTGAAGTTTGGGCGTCAGGCTGGCAACTCGGCACCATAAAAATCTACTGCCAATCATGAGTAGACCGGAGTTCCGCTGTGGAGACCCCTAACTGGGAAAAGCCAAAAGACTTTTATAAGCAGAGGATGTCTAATTTCTGAATTGGAAAAATAATAGCGACTGTCACAAAGTACTCCTTACAGTACCTAAAGGGAATGTTCTTTTACTTCAATCCTAGTGTTATAAGATGTGCTACACACTCTGGGAAAAATTACTTTATTTTATAGATAGAGTATTTTGGCTTATGTCTAACCCACCATTGTGAACTGTGACTTGTAGCCCACTGCTATGAACTGTGGGGCTGCACTTACTCATACAATATACTGCAGACCACCCAGGACCGGCCTTAAGTCAACTTGTGCCCTAGGCAAAAGGACTCCATGGCACCCCCACACACCACAGGTTGAGAGGGTGACCTAATGGTTAAGGTGTTTGCCTTACAAACACAAGTTGCAGGGTTTGAGTATCACAAGGGATAATTGGCTAGGCTTAAAATGGCTTGCAAGGGCAGTTAGCTTAGTAATAATCTATGAATCTATGAACCTATGAACCTGGTGCCCACATCCTGGTCTACCTACACCAAATAAATACTGGAAAAGTGCCCCTAATAGAGCGGCGCCCTAGGCGGCTGCCTAGTTGGCCTATGCCTAAGGCCGGCTATGAGACCACCTACAATGGGGTTCCTATTACTACATTGAAAACTGTAAATGTCGAACGACCTAAAGGCCAAAAATGCCGAACCTCTATATGCTTTTTGTGAGATCGCAGTACAATGAAGATCAGAATATTTGCCCTTTCCTCACTGTAGTGAGATCTTGGATTTGGTATATATATTTAGTGGACAGTGGGGGGGTTGAGGAGGGGGCTGTGCCCCCCACCCCTAGTAGCGAGTTTGAGGTTCAGCATTTTCAGCCTTTAGGTCATTCAATATTTACAGTTTTTGTTGTTCTAATATAGACCTCCTACAATGGCACTGAACTGCCTGTGCTTATGGATGCACTCTGTTTACTGGATTCCACAGACTATTTATAGGACATGGTATGCAGTGACAACATCATGCAAAATATGTATTACATATCCTTCCAACACCTTATCAGCATGAATATTACATCATAGCTTACGTGTTACTGGCAAATGATAGTTATGCTACTGTGCATCTCAGAGTATTTGCTGGGAATGACTTGGTATTACTGTGAAGCACCTGTGTAATAGCATTTAAATGCTATTACACAGGTGCTTCACTGCAACACCAAGTCATTCCCTACAAGTACTCTGAGATGCACAGCAGTATAACAGAGTACTTGCAGGGAATTACTTGGTATTGGAGTGAAGCACCTGTGTAATAGCATTTAAATGCTCATTTCTACCTTTATGCATTTTGTACAGGAATTTATAGGATACTGTAAATATCACCAGTTGATACTGCCTGACATGGTACTTATACTTCATAAGTGGAGGGTGCAGTACCTTTGCACTATTATACTAAATGATAATGGAACACACAGCGATGCCATATTATATTGCTATAAGAACCCCCCCAAAAAAAGAAATATGACATTGTATTCGTCATAATGCCAATAGTGATTATGAAAACCCAGAAAGACATCATAGAGTATATTACCGATATTAAGGGCTTCAAAGGTTTTCCAAAATGCTTAAAGCACAACTACATGGAAATTACTATCCAGATATATGCAAATGCTGAAAGAAGTGCACATTTAGTTGGGCTAACGTACCTGCATATTGCAGCTAAGTCTATCCACCTACTCCTTTTCTACAATCACTCTCTTCCTGCTTGTAACATGGACCTTTAACTCCCCATCACCACTGTATTTTAAGGTTCCAGAACATTCTTCCTAAAATTACATTTTCCTTTATAGGTACTTTTTTTGTACATGTGTATGCTAACCATCAAGCGACTGCCACAGTAACTATTTAATATGCTGAGACTTGTTAGTGTGAATCCTACAATAGAGAGGCTGTCAGTAAAAATGTACACACACACACGTATATGTGTGTGTATATATATATATATATATATATATATATATATATATATATATATATATATATTATATATTAAGTCCAGGATTGATTTTTCTCAGAGTGTCTGGTTTTCTCAGAGGTATTGTGATCTCGGAGTAATTCTACAAGTTTAGGTGTGCAGAGGGCCTTACCCACATGTAAATAAAGCACCTTTAAAGGAGACATTCCAACAGGAAATCCACTGTTATAGCTGCCTATTCAATCCCCTCTAATGAGAGCACTCTGGTGCCCATTCGTCTACCTCTCACACAGGATGACAGCCACTGAAGTTCATTTGTTCATCTGACAGGTAAGAGTGGTCCGTGAAACAACTGTTAACCAGTCAGCCATGAGAAGAATTTTTATGCAGGTCCCTAACCCTAGCCCCACGGTGGTGAGATAGACACCCACATAACAGCAGTAACTGTCAATGTTTCTAGTATAGGGCCATGCACACTCCCACATATTTCCTGTTACTAATATCCTGGTTTGGGTAGCCATGCCCCCATTCCTCCCTACATCCATGAAAATGCATTTTCAGGGACTGGCCTCCACCTACCCCTGGAGCTCTTTGTGGAATGAAGAGTGAGATGCAAAACCCCTCCATCAGATCTGATACACCAACAAAAATATCTGTCACTTCCACCCATTTGGTTCTTCTAGATACCTAGCCACTAACTGAACTCTTGTCATCTGGAGTACAGATAGAGTTTTATCCATCTATGCCACAGAACTAGGCACTTAAATTTACACTTTGTAATGCTGTTCTTAAAAGTTGCTATTGAAGTTACTATTCATCCTTCTGTCTCTGCCTGCACTTTCTTTGCCATCAGTCCAGTTCCAGTTATATCACCTCTAACTTTTCTGTTCCATCCTCAGTAGGCACATTCACAGTGTTCTGAACCTTGTTCTTTGCTTTTGTGTCTATCACTGCATGTGCCATCATAGTAACCCTCAGCTGGTTTAATGTCCCTCCTATAGTATGGCCTCAGTAACCGAACCAGATACAATCTCATCAGTGCCCTGCATACTGCTAGGATACTATCTGCATCTCTAGATTCTGTACTTCAGCCTGATAAATTCTAATTCTTAAACAGGCAAAAGCAATTACATTCTTTTTATAGTGTGTGTGTGTTATTAACTATCCATTTTCCTCTCTCAGTTTGTGTTTTTCATTATTTTTTATTTTCATGTACTGTGTTGTAGGTTGTCATTGAGTTTGTCATTTTATTTCTGTCATTTTATTGAATTTTATTGTGTATGATCATATGACTGATAAAACAGAGGCCAATATCTACTATAAGCCTCCACAAAGCTAACATACACCAGCTTTTTCCTTTCATACACACAAAAAGCACATCATTACATAAATTCAAGAAATAATATTCAGGATTTTCCTCCTTTCATATTTTTTTAAACAAAACGTAGATTATTTAAAACAGGTTTTAATGGTTCTGTGCCATGGGAATGAATAACATCACATTCAAATTCCATTCAAATTTGAAAAACAGATTCAAAATGGAATTTCAAGTCTGCACCAGCAGCATACCTCTCAACCTAGAAACATCAAAAATCTGGACTGATAAAACAGAGGTCAATATCTACTATAAGCCTCCACAAAGCTAACATACACCAGCTTTTTCCTTTCATACACACAAAAAGCACATCATTACATAAATTCAAGAAATAATATTCAGAATTTTTCTCCTTTCATATTTTTTTAAACAAAACGTAGATTATTTAAAACAGGTTTTAATGGTTCTGTGACGTGGGAATGAACAACATCACATTCAAATTCCATTCAAATTTGAAAAACAGATTCAAAATGGAATTTCAAGTCTGCACCAGCAGAAATGTAGCTAGAGTGGAGTGTGATAGGCAGCTGACACAGGCAGAAAGTGTTAGGGGGCATGGTTGGCACATGCTCATCGGTCTTATTTGCAGTCAAAACTGAAGACCATTATCACTCAGTATGTGGCATAAACTGTAGCAGCTGTTTTTTTAAATGTTGAGTAGTGTAGGATGGAAGAGCACAGTGCCAGCTCTGTATAACATTACCTTTCTAACATCAGAAGCATAATGTTATGGATCAAACAATGGCATTGCATCAAGAGAGAGATGGCAGCAGTTGATGTGATATCCTGACCCCATGTAGAAAAAGGGGTTTGACATTAATTATGATGATGATGATGGATCTCATACTTCCTGTCAAACAAGCACAATGTTGATGTGTGTTTGGTTGACAACATTTTGTTCTACAGAAACAAATAGTCAACATGTGCAGATAATTGATAATCCTTGGGTAGGGGAATATTCCCTTTCTCCTGCAATTGTGCATTCTTGGAGTTAGATATAATTGGTAGGGGATGCATGGGGAGCTTGCCACCCCCCCCCTGCAAAACAGTTGTTGGTTTAGCATGCGCTTGTTGACATTCTGTGTTCTGACATTGTGGTGAAAATATTCCAAACATTAATGTTGCAAACAATTCATGAGCGGTCCTATATATATATATATATATATATATATATATATATATATATATATATATATATATATATACATATATATATATATATATATATAGAGAGAGAGAGAGACAGACAGTCTGTATACTTTCCCCATCCCCCACAATGAAACCAATGGAAGCTTGATATTGAAAAGTCACGGATACTGATTGCTAGTCACAAAACAGGCAAGGTGATTTAATTGCATTGCGTGTCTGAATACCATTATAATGTCAATGCATATTCATTGTTTTGTGTACAGGGAGCTGATTAGCACTTTTGCTTGTAGAAATGATGTTTACATGTACATCTCACTAGACACAACAGCCCTTTCCCCTGCCTCTCCTCTGCCATTCTGCTTATTTGACTGTTTGACCTGTTTGTCATTTATGGAATTAAAAATAAAGATGATTCACATCCAAATATTATTTTCAACATGGTGGAAAATCAACCATTTTAGGATGCAACACTTACCTAAACTGACAATTTCCCACATTAAGACACCAAACGACCAGCTGTAAAAGAAAGAACAGATCCTTAATATTGTTCTTGAGAATAACATAATCTGCAGGACAGTATGTATATAAATCTGAATTCTAACAACAGATGGTTTTAGTTATTTGATAATTGGCTAGGGGTGGCTGGACAGCAAATGTCTTTCAGAACAGAAGTCAAAATTAAGATCATAATTGAACAGATTAATAACTTACAAACAATTCAAACAGCAAAGTAAATTGTGTGTATTACAATATACCCAGGCAGACAAACAAACAGTATTATACTCTTAACAACTGAATATAAATATGTAATATAATTACAATGCACTGTGAACAAAAACAGCAAAAACAGCAATGAAAACCAAATACAATAAAACATATTCAGACAAGTACATTCTAAGAAGGCATAACTAGTGTACTGATTCATGGGAGGAGTTAAAAGGTTCAAAAAGTTTCACAGACTGTTAGTATAAAATAAGAAATAATGAAATATGTATATAGATGTCACTGTAAATTTTTTAGTTGTATGCAAATGTATGCATGTATAAACGCATCTTTGTATGTGTGTGTGTGTATCTCAGAATGTCTCTCCAACTTTATTGCTAGTTTATTACTAAACATTATATATGCAGTATCTGTAATTTGACATTGCTGTCCTTATACTAATTAAATATTATACATGTAAGATATGGAAAAAGTCAAATTCTGAAATCAAAAAGTACATGTGAGATGATAAGACTCTTTGGTAATAAAAAAAAAATAAAAAAAAAATGAGCATAAGTAGAATTGGAGTAATCATGTGGTAACCTGGATACCTATAAAGGATAAATTGAACAGGACTCAAGCAGTATGATGCTACCGAGTATAAAAGAAGTAAACAATAGTAAGATAAAGCAGTACAGTGTAAAACTGTTACTACTACATTCAACAGCAATATTTTAAAGAAAGTATAGAAATAGTATCAGCAAAGCTAATGGGTGTCTAAATAAAGCTAGTAATTTGTAGTAGGGGGTTGCATTCTCCAGTATTAAACTTTGAGGGGGGCTCACTGCCACTTCTGCAAGAACATCATTGTGCAAATGGCTCAGGTAACATCAATGAAGAAAGAGTTACCTGGGCTCAGGGTGGATATTATGGCATTTCACAAACATGGTGTTGGGGAACAATCAACGGGATTAGTTTTGGGAAAATGCAGGTAAACATTAGGGAAAGACTGGTATCTGTGCTATATAAATGTTATCAAAATAATGAGGTACATATTGAGGGAGTGTTTAGAGAAGCAGAGATGTCTATAGTGCAGAACTCTCAGGGAGATACTTGTTTCTGTCTATGCATAAGGAGGGAAAATTGCCAAAACAATGTCTGTGTTGGTGATAATCAGTGATCCTCCATTCGTTTTTTTTCTTTATCATCCATGTTGAGTAAAATTATGCCTTCTACAGATAAAGTTGTAAATGCTGGATTGGCCCTAAGAACTGAGTGTTAGTCATTTATTGGTGATGTTATCTTAAGTGTCAGTGTTGAACTGCTGTGTGTGTACTGATACATTCTACAGTGAGTTGTAGCTATAGGCAGACTCTGTACTCAAATCATTGATATAAGCACCCTTGTCCTTTGGAGCTGTTTGGATGAACTGATGCAAATATATTTTCTGTCCTTTTCTTTTACTGGTCGATATTTGGGGTATTTTGAGAAGTGGGTTTGCTTGTGCTTGTTGCTTGCATTCATAACCACCCTGTCTCATCACTGGCATATTCTCTCCTTTCTACAGGTAACATATTTAGTTCTTGAAATGACAGGGAAGGGTTTAAACCAGGTCTCAGATATAGCAAGTACAGAGACCTATCTAGGTGTGAATGTCAGTCCATTTTTTGTTGGGGCTGTCCATTTCATAGCAAATGGTTCAGCACTCTTTGAAGATATATACTGTATTGAAAAAAAAAAACAAAAAAAAAAACATATATATATATATATATATATATATATATATATATATATATATATATATATCATATTACTCTAGCATAACATCGTTTTGTAGAGCTCAAAATATGCAGAGGGATTGCAAGAACAAATGCTCTTACTGCAGGATGACAGCCATATAAACATAAGAAATAATGGTATGTGTGTGTGTAAAACACAAATACCAGCTCTCTGATAAAACACAATACCTAGAAAATGTCTAAGAATAAAAATTTGTGAACTGAATAATAGTGAACGGAATTGAACTGATAAACATTTGTAGTATAGTTTAAGGAGTAATATGATACCATAAGATAATTATACTCATAATAACTGTATCCATAAAGAACAATAATAGTAGTAACAAAATACATAACAGAAGCTGCTGTGCAAACAATTATGAACTTACTAGCAGAGGAATGTAGGCAGAGTGTATCCTGGTGGCAAAGATCTTATTATTCATATATATACTGTTAGCATGAATACATTATACAACTGTGCAGTATATTTCATAAGGCTCAGTGCTGCAAGAACATATATATTTTAGGAAGAGTACCAAGAGGTGTACCCATCAGCTAAAAGGTTAGTAATACTAAGGCATCTCCTGTAAAACCGTCAGAGAAAATGCTGCTGTAATACCAGGGCTCGAGTGATTGGGTCACAAAGATTAATGTTGATGGGATACCTCATGTAGAAATGGTAATCCAGGATTATTTTTTTTTCCAAAAATTTTTATTTTCAAATATAATTGAATAAATTCCATAATATTTATAAATATCATCTAAATTAACTATTTACACTATTTACATTAGCCTCTAACAAATCTAATATGTACAATATGTACAATTACTGTATAAGTATGTCCAATCCATTATCAGAGTGTCTAATCAGTCCCCAAGGGTTGTTGATAAATGGCTTTGGATACAATCTTGGTTCTTTAATTTTAGTTTCCAGTAATGCTGTAGTCTTCGGTAGGCTGTAGAAGTCTTCCAAGGTTGGTATTGCATTTGTATTCCATCTTCTTGTTATACACTTCTTTAAGATTGCAAGTATAGTCCATACAAGATACATATTTGACCTATTCAACTGAGAACCTTCATTTACATTTAATAATACAAGAGTTTTAGTTAAATAAAATGATTCATTAAATAAGGCTTGTAAAAAGTTATTAACACCATTCCAAAATGGCTTAATTTTAACACAATCAAAGAAAATGTGGTCCCAATCTGCATTGAGTACTTGTTCACATCTCCTACATCTTCCTTTAATGGAAGAATTAGTTTTGCTGATTCTGTTTGGGGTTAAGAATGCTCTGTGCAAGCATTTCCAGTTAAAAACTTTCCAGTATTGTGTGAAGGATGTATATTTTATCGATAATAATAAATTTGCTTTAATATCTTCAGTTAACTGTATTGAGTGTCCTTTTGTTATATGTTTCCAATATGAGGTTTTGGGTGTTGTTTTATAGTTTAACAATATTTTGTAAAACTTTGAAACACTGTTTCCCATGTCAAAGTCATTATATATGATTTCATATATGCATTTCATAAATTTAGGTATTTCTTTAAATGAAGAATTATTAATTATTCTACTTAAATCGTGTGAGTATGATAGAATACTTTGTAAAGTTAGCCATCCTGTTGTGGAATTTTGTATGCTGTTAGTATTACTTGCATATCTAAAACTTTTAGTTCTTTGATACATTGGAGCCAACAAACAAATCCTTTCGGTTTCCAGGAATTAATAATTTCTCTAAATATTTTATGTGAAAAGTTCTTTGTGACTATAAATGTTGTTAAAAGATCAAACCAGATTTTTAAGTCTATATTTGCACTAACAATTTCCCTAAATGAGTCAATGTAATAATTAATCATACAAGTTTTAGTGGATTTAGTTATGTGATATTGCAGACTAATACATATGTGCCATGGCAGATTGTTTATATCTGTTATTTGAATTTTTTTTTGTAAATCAAATTCATTCATTAATATTACAGTTAGTAATTATTTCAATTTTGCAGAGTAATTTGGACTTATCCAATATGAGATTGTTTTAGATATTGATGGTTTTATATATGTTTCTATGTCAGGAAAGTTTAATCCTCCCTGTTTCCATGGTCTGATGATGTATTAATGCTATTCTGTTTCTTTTGGGAAATCATAAAAAATTTATTAAGCATGAATTTATTTCTTAAAGTATATTATTTTTTGGTAACAGTTGTATTGCTAAGGCTATATATAGGGTCTTGGGCAGTAAAGCCATTTTTATGAACTGTAGTCTATCTTCAAATGTTAATATTATTTTGTTCCATTTTCCCACAGAGACTTTAATTGTATTAATGATATTACTGTAGTTTTTTGAGACTAGTTCATTATTATCCTTGCATAACTCAATTCCTAGATATTTTAAGGTAGTTTCTATTTTTCCTATGATGTGATCCACCTTAGTTTGCAGTTCTTTCTTTTTATTTAGAAATAAAAATTTTGATTTTGATTTATTAAAATGGAGTCCTGAAGTCATGCAGAATTTGCCAATTAATATATCTAATTCTTCTAATGTCTCTTTTGCATTAGATAATGTTAGTAATATGTCATCAGCAAATAGCATTATTTTAGAATTGTATTGTTCATAAACATCTATTCCTTTGATTTTTATGTTGTTACAAATTAAATCTGCCAGTATTTCAATAGCCAGAGCAAATAGTATTGGTGACATGGGACATCCTTGTTTAGTGCCTTTTGTTATATGTATAGATTCAGAGGTAAAGGGACCTAACTTGACATATGCTAAATTATTTGTATATATATATATATTCTTTAGGAGATGAATAAAGGATGCCACAAATTCAAATAGCTTTAGGATTTTGAATAAATATTCCCAATTTAGGGAATCAAGGGCTTTCTCTATATCTAAGCCAATTATGAGTGTTTCTTTGTTTTCTTTGTTAACATAGTCTATAAGAGAAATTATCCTTTTAATATTGTCATGTGTGTGTCTATGATATATAAATCCAGTCTGATCATTATTTATTGTTTTGGATAGTGGTATTTTCAGTCTGTTAGTTAATATTGTCATAAATATCTTATAATCATTATTTAATAATGATATAGGTCTATATGAAGTACAGAGGTTTGGGGATTTGTTTTCCTTTAGGATTGGTGCAATTAAGGAATATCTCCAAGAGGGTGGAATTAAAGCTTGTGACTGAATTTCTGATAAAGTTTTATGGACGAGGGATATTATCTTTGAAGGAAAACGTTTATATATTTCCATAATTAT
Organism: Protopterus annectens; assembly: GCF_019279795.1. NCBI lineage: Eukaryota > Metazoa > Chordata > Ceratodontiformes > Protopteridae > Protopterus > Protopterus annectens. Next base: position 1,266,752,277 of record NC_056728.1, read on the forward strand.
GCCATCTATATCTGGAGCTTTATTATTTTACCCTCTTTTATTGTATCTGTAATCTCTTTGTAGGATATGGGTGCTTGGAGAGCTAGTTTTAATTTTTCTGGTATTTTTTTATATTGGAACATTTTTCATCTAGATTTAATTGATCAGTATGTATATTTTCTTTTTGGAAATGTACCATATAGTGATTTCTATAGGCATCAAGAATGTCACCTATATCCGAGAGATTTTCCCCTTTCTTTTCATGAAAGATACTTTTAATTTTATTAGCTTTTGATTGTATTTTGATTCTTGTCAATAAATTATGTAGATATTTGGGAGAAGTGGCCAAAGTATTAATTTTTAGTTTTTCTAGAGCTAAACTAGTTGCATGTGTTAAAATTTCATTGTATTTATTGTTTAATACTTCTACTTTCTTTTTCATCTCCAAATTGTCTTGATTTTTTTCAGCGTTTTCTGACAAAAGTTTGAATTGTAGATCTAATAATTCAGAATCACACTCTAATTCAGATAATAGACAGAGTTTGAACTCTTTAATTTTAGTGATATATGCTGGAATTCTGGAGTTAAACATTAATGGTTTGTACCCATTTTGAGGTTTTAGTATCAGTAAATTGTGGTCTGAAAACGGGCAGGCAGTGATTGAGAAATTAATGATTTTAGAGTGTAAGTCATGGATGGGCAGCCATGATGGTGCAGTGGTTAGCATTGCCGCCTCACAGCAAGAGGTTCTCCGGTTCGATCCTTGGCTGGGGTGCCTTCTGTGCAGAGTCTGCATGTCCTCTCTGTGGTTGCATGGGTTTCCTCCAGGTGCTCCGGTTTCCTCCCACATCCCAAAGACATGCTGTAGGTGGATTGGACACTCCAAATTGGCCCTAGATGTGTGTGTGTGCATGTGTGTGTGCCTTCTGTGGAAGGTTGAGCACCAGGCTGGCAACTCAACACCGTAAAACTCCACTACCAATCATGAGCGGACAGGTGATCCGCTGTGGCGACTAACCGGGAAAAGCCGAAAGAAGAAGAAGAAGAGTGTAAGTCATGGGCAGTAAATATTTTATTTATTCTAGTTTGGGTACCAAATATGTGATCTTGATGGGAAAACAACAAAGATTTATCTTCTTTAAATCTGAAAGTATCTGCAAGATGAAATGATTCTACCCACTTGTTTAAAGCTTTTGATACAGTAGATGTACGCAGTGGTCTTTTATTTGTAGTTTCACAAGTATCAAATATACAATTAAAATCTCCTCCTAATTTTAAGTTGCCTTTATAGTTATTGGAAATGAAATCCAAGTGTTTTTTAACAGTTCCTGATACAATGCCTGGGAACCAATATAGATTGGCTAGGGTCCATAATCTGTTATTATATTTAACTATTACAAATGCCATAAGGCCTTCTTTATCTTCATACTTATAAATGCTTTTTGGGTTAATCACATTTGTTTTCCATATAATTGTTACCTCTTTTGACTTTGTTTTATAAGTGGACTGCACCAATATTATATATTCCTTGGGATTCCATTTGTAGTTGTCATTTGTTTTGAAATGAGTTTCTTGAAGGAAGACAATTTGTGCTTAGTTCAATTTTAAATATTTCAGTAGATTTGATCTATTGCTAGGATTGTGTAAGCCATTGGTATTTAAAGATAATAAAGTTAAATCCATCTTAGGTTATTTGAACTATGTATTTTTTGTTTTAATGTGACTAGTAAACATTTTCCTCTGATAAGTATAAAGTATATGTTTGAGCTTTTAAAGGAAATTATCAGTATTATACTTTGAAGGTTTACCAATAAAGTAATGTTTTGGTCAGACATGCTAAAAATGTTTTTGTAAAATAAATTTAAATTAATAAATGTTAACAAAACTAAGATCCGCACTAGCCATGGAATGAAAATCATTCCTAATCTGATGAATAAACCTAAGCCCATCAGATTATCACTCATACCTTGACAAATCAGAACATCTGAGCTCCATCAGTTGAATTATCATATGGAGAATATTTATAATAAGAATAAGCAACATTTATGTTATTTGAACAGATATAGTACTATTGTAGATTAGACATAATTCTAATACAATATAATGTCTACTTGTTATTATAAACAATTAATATTTACATGAAAGATAGAGACAAGGAATTCAAACATAGTAAAGAAGAATGTATCATATATAAAACCTCAGTAAAAGATTATAGCATACAGTTATTTAACATATTCACCCTTATCGATGAAGTCTTTCAAAACGTATTACTTCATCTAAATAGATGATAATAATATGTATACCTAATGTTTATAATACAATGTATTTTACTAGATATGTCAGAAGTTAAATTTCATTGTTTGTCAGCATTTAAGTGATCACTTTGTTTGTATAATCAGCAAAGGATAAACTGAGTGATTATTGTCAATTTAATACTATTTGTTCAGAATGTGTTTGTTACATGCTGTGACATTCCTAGTTCAGGTTTCTATTGTTTACCTTGACAGTTTGATGTCATATATAAAACATTAGTTACCTTGGTAACAGTTTAATTATCATGTATGGTCAAGATGGGTTACAAAACTACAATTCAAGTTAAAGCAATTACATGACTTGTTATACATATTTACTCATGTAAGAAAATCAGCATGCTTCCCCTTGATGTTCAACACAGTGTATGCCAATTATGACAAGTTAAAACGTCAGTTTTATTATACTCAAGCCTGTGTTATTAAACGGAGTGGTTATTGTCAATTTAATACTATTTGTTCAGAATATGATTGTTACATTATGTGACATTTCAAGTTCAGGCTTCCACTATCTCTCTTGAATAACCCCATCAGTTTGATGTCATGTACAAAACACTAGTTGTCTTGGTAACCACTTAAGTATTACACATGGGCAAGATGGGCTACAAAAATTACAATTCAAGTTAAAACAATTACATGACTTGTTATACGTATTTAATTATATAAGAAAATCATCAAGCTTCCTTTTGATGTTCAGTGTAGTGTATGTCACCTATGACAAGCGAAGACAGTAGTGTTACTATACAAAAAACAAGTTATTGAATCCAGATTTTAATATCTAAATTCAACGGATTGGTTCACCTATGTGACGATTATATATTTTGTGTCCAGATTACTAAAATCAAACACTACATTGTCTTTCATGCATGTGTTTTTTTTCTTTTTTCTTTTTCTTCCCTGCTGTAACTTAGTTATTTGACAATTTGACACAAGCTGTTAAGCATTATCGTCGCTGTCATCCTGTTACCATAGCAACCTGGGAGTGTCTGAGCACCACCAGTGTGTCTGCGAACCACTCACCAGAAGTGCGCAATGCACCCAAAGCAAAGCCTCACTTCACCAGCAACCCCAAGGCCAAACTCCATCCCTCCCAGTCCGGCAACAGCCAGGAAAAGAACAGAAAGCAAACAAGTTAGCAAAAACAGCTAATAAGAAATTACATGACCCGCCACACACATTCACCTATACAGGAAAACCACCATGCTTCCCCCCGACGTTCAATACAATGTATGCCATTCATGACAAGCTAAAACGGCAATGTTATTAAACTCAAGCCCATGTCATTAAACTGAATGTCTATTGTGAATTTAATAGTAGTTGTTCAGAATATGATTATTACATTCTGTAACATTTCAAGTTCAGGCTTCCACTATCTCTCTAACCCGGTCAGTTTGATGTCATGTAAAAAACACTGGTTATCTTGATAACCATACTACTCATGGTCAAGACGGGCTACAAAAACTACAATTCAAGTTAATACAAATAAATAACTTCGTATAAAGTAGTGACCACAAGCTGTTAAGCTTTATCATCACTCTGTTACCGTTATCATAGCAACCTGGGAGCATCTGATACTGTTAATGAGTCTATGAACTATTTACCAAAGGCGGGCGATGCACCTAAAGAAAAGCTTCACTTCACAAGCAACCCCAAGCCTAAATTCCCTCCCTCCCAGCCCGGCAATAGCCTGGAAAGAGCTGAAAGCAAACAAGTTAGCAAAAACAATGAAAAAGTGCTGGCGGAAATTGAGCTACTGTTGGCCAAAGGAAGAGAAGAGGGGGAAGGCATGCCTGAAGGCAGGTAAAGGCTAGGACTGTGATAGTGAGGGTCAGAACTTTGAATGTTGGCAGTATGACTGTTATAGGGAGAGATCTAGCTGATATGATGGACCGAAGGAAGGTTGGTATATTGTGTGTGCAAGAGACCAGGTGGAAGGGGAGCAAAGCTAGGTGTATCGGAGGCGGTTTCAAATTATTTTATCATGGTGTGGATGGGAAGAGAAATGGCATAGGCATTATCCTTAAGGAACAGTATGCTAAGAGTGTTTTGGAGGTGAAAAGAGTGTCGAATAGAGTGATGTTTATGAAGCTGGAAATTGATGGTGCAATGATGAATGTTGTTAGTGCATATGCTCCACAAGTTGGGTGTGCGATGGATGAGAAAGAAAAATTTTGGAGTGAGTTAGATGAAGTGGTGATGACTGTACCCAAGGGTGAGAGACTGATGATTGGAGCAGATTTCAATGGGCATGTTGGTGAAGGGAACAGAGGGGATGAGGAATTGATGGGTAGGTATGGTGTTAAGCAAAGGAATGCAGAAGGTCAGATGGTAGTGGATTTTGTGAAAAGGATGGACATGGCTGTGATGAATACATATTTTAACAAGAGGGAGGAGCATAGGGTGACATACAAGAGTGGAGGAAGATGCACACAGGTGGATTATATCTTATGTAGAAGGGCCAGTCTGAAGGAGATTGGAGACTGTAAAGTGGTGGCAGGGGAAAGTGTAGTTAGGCAGCATAGGATGGTGGTTTGTAGGATGACATTGGTGATCAAGAAGAGGAGGATGAGTGTGAGGGCAGCACCAAGGATCAAATGGTGGAAATTGAAAAAGGGTAATTGTGAGGTAATGTTCAGGGAAGAGTTAAGACAGGCACTGGGTGGCAATGAAGAGTTACCGAATAGCTGGGTAACTACAGCAGAGCTAGTAAGAGTGATGGCTAGAAAGGTGCTTGCTGTGACATCTGGAAAGAGGAAGGAGGACAAGGAGACCTGGTGGTGGAATGAAGAAGTACAGGAGAGTATACAGAGAAAAAGGTTGGCGAAGAAGAAGTGGGATTGTCAAAGAAATGAAGAAAGTAGATAGGAGGATAAGGAGATGAGGTGCATGGCAAAGAGAGAGGTGGCAAAGGCTAAGGATAAGGCATATGAAGAGTTGTATAAAAGGTTGGACACTAAGTAGGGAGAAAAGGACCTGTACCAATTGGCTAGACAGAGGGACCAAGCTAGTAAAGATGTGCAGCAAGTAAGGGTGATAAAGGATAATGAGGGAAACGTACTCACAAGCGAGAAGAGTGTGTTGAGCAGACAGAAAGAGTACTTTGAGGGGTTGATGAATGAAGAGAATGAGAGGGAGAGAAGGTTGGATGATGGGCAGATAGTGAATCATGAAGTGCAGTGGATTAGCAAGGAGGAAGTAAGGATAGCTATGAAGAGGATGAAGAACGGAAAGGCTGTTGGTCCAGATGACATACCTGTGGAAGCATGGAGGTGTTTAGGTGAAATGGCAGTGGAGTTTTTTACTAGATTGTTTAATGAAATCTTGGAAAGTGAGAGGATGCCTGAGGAATGGAGAAAAAGTGTTTTGGTACCGATTTTTAAGAATAAGGGTGATGTGCAGAGCTGTAGTAACTACAGAGGGATTAAACTGATCAGCCACAGCATGAAGTTATGGGAAAGAGTAGTGGAAGCTAGGTTAAGAAGGGAGGTGATGATTAGTTATCAGCAGTATGGTTTCATGCCAGGAAAGAGCACTACAGATGCGATGTTTGCTCTGAGTGTTGCTGGAGAAGTACAGAGAAGGTCAGAAGGAGCTTCACTGTGTCTTTGTAGATTTAGAGAAAGCATATGACAGGGTGCCTAGAGAGGAGTTGTGGTACTGTATGAGGAAGTCGAGAGCATCAGAGAAGTACGTAAGAGGGGTACAGGATATGGATGAGGGTAGTGTGATAGCGATGAGGTCTGCAGTGGGAGTGACGGATGCGTTTAAGGTGGAGGTGGGATTACATCAAGAATCAGATGGAGGAGACCCTGGAGAGGTGGAGATATGCTCTAGAGAGAAGAGGAATGAAGGTCAGCAGGACTAAGACAGAATATATGTGTGTGAATGAGAGGGAGGATAGAGGAATGGTGAGGATGCAGGGAGTAGAGGTGGTGAAGGTGGATGAGTTTAACTACTTGGGATCAACAGTTCAGAGTAATGGTGAGTGTGGAAGAGAGGTGAAGAAGAGAGTACAGGCAGGATGGAGTGGCTGGAGAAGAGTGTCAGGAGTGATTTGTGACAGACGAGTACCAGTAAGAGTGAAAGGGAAGGCGTACAACAGGGAAGTGAGACCAGCTATGTTATATGTGTTGGAGACAGTGGCATTGACAAAAAGGCAGGAGTCAGAGCTTGACATGGCAAAGTTGAAGATGTTAAGATTTGCACTGGGTATGACAAGGATAGACAGGATTAGGAATAAGTATATTAGAGGGTCAGCCCAGGTTGGAAGGTTTGGAGACAAAGCCAGAGAGGCAAGATTACATTGGTTTGGACATGTGCTGAGGAGGGATGCTGAGTATATTGGGACAAGAATGCTAAGGATGAAGCTACCAGGTAACCGGAAAAGAGGAAGGCCTAAGATAACATTTATGGATGTGGTGAGAGAGGACATGCAGGTGGTTGGTGTGACAGAGCAAGATGCAGAGGACAGGAAGAAATGGAAACAGGTGATCTGCTGTGGCGACCCCTAATGGGAGCAGCCGAAAGAAGAAGAAGATAATGGCATCTGCACCAGCTACCAGACATGGCTGCATCCATGCACACCACATCAGGATCGACCAAACAGCACACAAAGCCACAATACCCACCACAAATGCCATCAATCATATCTATACAGAGTAATAATGACATTTGTACTAGCTTCCAAACAGCTGTATCCACGCACACCATTTCAGGATTGATTAAACTGCACTCGAAGCCATAATACCTGCCATACCTGACACTAACCATAGTTAATCAGAGTAACAATGGCATTCGTACTAACAGCTTGCTACTATTATTAACCAGGATATACATGACATTTCTAAATCATACTTTAACTGAAGAAGGCATTAGTCTCCATGACAGCATTTTTTAAACACTCTACTGTTACTGCTATTATATGTTGCTTTGTTTGGCTAATATATCATATGAATAGTAACCCATCTTGACCTACCTTTGTCTTTGAAGAATTATTGGACTTTTGAACATTCTGAATAAATCATTACTGTTTCTCAGTTGTTTAAGAATCCCTCATTGTTTTTTAATAAAAACAGATGACAAGTGATGTACCATATCAGTTGATACTTTGAGAGATGTAGTTGTAAGAGTTATTTTTTTTGGGACAGCTATCTTGGAATCAGTTTTTTTTTTTTGTTTCTTCTTTCTAGCATCAGTCCAAGCATTTGTTTCTTTTATTATTTTAAGAGTAGGGGCCATCCATTCCATTTCTTCTGGAATAGGCACTATGTTGTTGTTTTTGATGAATATAGTAACTTCTTCTATGTCACTAAAGGTTCTCATCTCATTGGCAAAAAGTATTTTTATCTTAGCTGGAAAGGCAAGTTGTGCTTTAATGTTGTTTTGTTTCAACAGTTTTACTATTGGCCAGACATTTTTCCTTTGTTGTAGTATTCTGGAAGAATAATCATTATCAAACCTTATCAGGCTTTGATTGTATTTTAAGGGTGATTTTCTCCAAGCAGATTTTAATATTAGTTCCTTGTCCAGAAATGAAAGAAATGTATAACTATGGATCTAGGTGGAGTATTTGTTGAATTAGAGGCAGGTTTCCTCAGTGCTCTATGTGCCCTTTCAATTCCAAATGAAAGTCCCTCTTTCAAGTCTAAAAATTCAGGAATCCATATTGTTAAAAATGAGATAATGTCTTCTCCTTCAGTGTTTTCAGGCAGACCAACTATCCTTATGTTGTTTCTCTTTTCCCTGTTTTCTAAGTCATTTATTTTGTTAAGCAGCCATGTATTCTGTTTAAGCATAAATTCTTTTTGGGATTCTTCCTCTTTGAGTCTACCTTCAATTTCATTTAGAGAAGTCTCTATATTTGTTATTTTTGTCTGGTGTTGATGTAATAGTTCCTTAAGAGAGTCATTCTGTTTTTGAGAATTTAATTTGAGGTTTTCTAAGTCATTTTTAAATCCATCCATCTTCAAAGATAGTTCCTGTAAGGTAGTTGTTATCAGTTGCAGTTCTTTTTTCAAAGCAGCATCTAGGTGAGAATTCCTTGAGTTGTTCATTTTCAGTGATTCAATATATCTCCAAGTTACTTGACAGGAAAACTTTAGTATATCTCCACCAAAATTGATATTTATGTAGTTTAGTAGTTTATCTATAGATTTCTGTTGTTTTAAACTTGAAAATAATAAAAATTTCCTATATTATTATACTAGTTTACGGAGCTCTGAAAATTCACTGCTCTCAGTTGGCCATCTAGGCTCCGCCGGAATCCAGGATTATTGATGATGGTGATGACTGGCCTAACAATACAGTTTATAATATTTATCCTTCCCTCTTTTTTGTTCTTTGGGGAAGAAGGTAGCTTATATCTGAAGCCATCCTGGATGTGGGAGTTGTTTGTCAAAACTACAAACTAACTTTCAGATGGTGTCAAAGAAGTTATGGCAGGAGAAGCCTATAATTCAGAAACTAAAAAGTGGCATTGCAAGACAGGTATGATGAATTAATAAAGTATTGTCAGAAATTCAGTGGCCTTTCTTTGTAGCTGTCAGGAACAGCTGAAAGATTTTGGTGTTTTCAAGCAGAAGTGACTGACTTGCAAGAAACCAGAATATAACTGCAGAAAGAGATACAGGAGCAGTAATATGAAGCAGGAGGATGTGCAGAACAGTTAAGCCAAAGAAGGAAGGAAAGGGAGCTTGATAACTAGAGGCTGCAGGATAATTTAAAATGAACTAGCTTCCAAGAGAGGATGGTGAGCCATGATCTGCCCTGTACTTGGAGGAATAAACTGCTTTGTTTCCAGACTGTTTATTAAACTGAGACATCCGGACAGACAGGGCTGACAGAGTGTTCAAGGCAAGCATAGCTCCAAACAGGCCAAGACATCTCCTGTACAAAGTTTATCCTGACAGAAGCTAATTCCTTCATGCCCTGTGCAAATTAACATAGATGAAGCTGAAATGATGGAGGAAATTTCTACAAAATTGCTGGATTATTATATGTAATAAATCTCCACATCTGGAATAGGCACTGTGGAGCTGAGTTTTTATAGCTATACTGTCTGCATTTTGGAGGAGACAGAATCACTTATCTGACAGCTATAACACTGCACACCTTTTCTGTCAGATGCAGATTGGGAGCAAAGTCTGCTGATACGAGAAGGGTGTACCCATGAATTCATCAGTGCCTCCCAAGACTAATGGAGTAAAGTAAGTGTACCAGGGGAAGTATGATCAGATGGACAGAATGTTAGTTCTGCAAAGAACAACAGAAAAATGTTTCCAGGTCTCCAAACAGACAGAAAAAGCATAAGAGAAGGTGACCCTGATATGAGAACATGCAGAGACCTGACAGCATAGCGTATGTTCCCTCTAAAATAAGACAGTAATGGAGTGAAAGGATGGAGTTTGGGTATTATAAGACAGGGAGAGGAGTATTACCATGCTACAGGACCCAGACATGAGAAGTAAGTGACAATGAAACAGTTCTTGTAAATCATTGAAGATTCTGATAAAACCTGACAGGCCACATGGAGATTAATGCAAAGGAGAAAGCAAAATGAATCAATACAAAAAGCAGCACCAAAGATATCTGAAGAGAAACACAGGCAAAGGCATCTGAATGTGGAACATTTTACAATACAAAAATATAAGAAAACAAAGAAGAAAGTAGAAAAGAGGATTAGTAATGGAGAAGTTAAAGAAAAAGAAACTGAGGTTGGATTACTTGCAACGTGAAGGATTTAGTGTAGAAAATCTGATAACACAGCAGCAGAAGAGAGCAATGGATCCAAAAATTAAGGAGAAACTAGTGAAGCAGGAAACATCTGCTCAGCTGCCCTATGAAGATACTTTGGAGTTTTCCATAGGAAACAAGTACAAACATTTAGTTGGAGTTGCACAGCAAAGGAAGCAACAGAAAACTGTGGCAACTCTGACACAGTCAGTGTTGTGGAGTGATAGTCCAGTGAGTTCCCATATGAAAGAGCAACAGATGACAGAGGATGAAACTGAAGAGAATGCGGCACAAGAAGATGCTCTGGAACTTTCTGCAGAATGCCCGTAGGAAATGGATAACAAAGAATGTGCCCTCAGTTTAGAAGAAAATGATCTAAGAGAAGAGTTGCTTGATTTACTAGAGCTGGACAGACATATTAAGAGCAATGAAAGAAACAGACTACAGAAAGTCAATAAAACCCAAAAAGTCAGAAGTTTGATAAAATGAATGAATATCGTAATTAGGACTCTTCATAGAAATTCATACAACATAACAGAACTAAATAGGACATATTACTATGCAGCTAAATTAATAACAGATAAAGTCGTACCCCAAAAACACAGGATAACAAGGAAAGAAAAGGGAGAAATCAAATGCCATCATGGAAGTATGGAATAGAGAAAACTATAAAGCAATTAAAACAAGAAGTGTCACTGTTAGAAGAGTTTAGAAGAGGGAACAGATGAACAAAAATAAAAGATAGACATGATAAAAGCAATACATGGTATCAGAACAGATCAGGATTTATTGTGCACTATTACAAATAATAAACTAAAAATATCAGCACAGACAGAAAAACTTGGAATATATGCAGATAAAGGAAAAGTACAAAATAAGAAATTTATTGATGACCCCAAAACATTTTATAGAGAATTGAGAAAGAAGGCAAAAGGAATTGAAAAACCACCAAAAAAAAGAAGAAATTATATATTTTGGAGAAATATCTATGAAGATCCTATGAAACATAACAAAGATGCTGAATGGATAGAAGAAGTAAAAGAAAGAACAAGAACTTCAAATGTACAGAATATGAAATGGGATGAAGTAATGGCCAGAAAAATTGAAACAAAGTTAAGAAAAGCTCCTAACTGGAAAATTCCAGGCCCAGATGCCGTACCTGATTTCTGGCTAAAAGTATTAACATCTTTACATGAAGATTTAGCCCTGAGTAAGAACTATTTATATGCATGCCCTGAACAGCCACCAGTCTGGTTAACAACAGGAAAAACAATACTCCTACTTAAGAGTGAACCTGCAAGATGTCCTAAAAACTATAGATCAATAACTTGCCTTCTAACGATGTATAAACTATACACTGGAACTGATGCCGACAGAGTTTATAGTCATTTAGAAGAAATCTCAGTCATAGCAATAGAACAAAAGGGTAACAAAAGAAAGTCATATGGGACAATGGATCATTCGTTGTTAAATAAAGTCATAATAGGAAACTGTAAAAAAGGGGACAAATCTAAGTTTGGCATAGATAGACTACAAAAAAGCATTTGACATTATCCCACATTCATGGATAAAAGAGTTCTTAAAAATGTGTAAGATACATCCTACACTGATTGATTACATTGCAGTGACCATGAAACAGTGGCAAACCGCTTTGCAGTTAAGCCATGATAAAGGACCAATTATTATTCCAGGGATAAAAATTCAAAGGCAGATAGGGTGACTCTCACTTCTGCTCTTTTTTCTTGCTCTTAACCCATTAAGCTGTCTAACAGATTAGGTCACGGCTACAATTCGGCTCCCAGAAAACAACAAAGTGTACAAACTTCTCTTCCTTTTGTGGATGATTTAAAACTGCATAGTCATCAGATGAGGAACTGAAAGCACAACTGCAAGTGGTCACAACTTTTTCAGACAATATAAGAATGTCATTTGATCTTGATAAATGTGCAAAAGCAACCTTTAACTCAAAGCTGCAGCACCTAAAAAAACATCAGTTTGGAACAGAAGTGTGATATAAATGAACTTGAGCAGGAGGGAATGTATAAATATTTGGGAATTGATGAAGATGCAAAAATAAAACATGAACAAATGCGGATAAAACTCGGTAAGGAATATTTTAGAAGACTAAAATTAATACTGAAAACAGCATTGACATCTAGGAACAAAGTCAAAGCTATAAACCAATTTGCTCATCCTGTCCAGACTTACAGTTTTGGAGTAATTGACTGGCCCCAAAAAAGGCTGGATCGGTTGGACAGGAAAACAAGAAGGATGCTTCATGCTTATCAAATAATTTATAAAAATCAGTGCATACCAAGATTATAAATTCCCCGTTCTGAATGAGGTATGGGCCTCCTCAAAATTGATTACATGTACAGATCTGCAATTGTCGGACTGCATACATATCTAATGACTTTACAAGACCCAAATGTAGTGAAAGTTGTAAAACATGAGGAGAATAAATCTAATATGACTTCCTTGCTTACTTTAGCAGAAACATATCGGTCTCAAGTAGGAATGGAAATCAAACCAGAAGTAGATAAAAATCAGTCAGCAACTGACTATGCCAAAAAACAAAAGAAAGAAAAAACTGTGAAGGATCAAATGAGAAAGCAGGAAATGTGGAAAATGCATACATTTATTTGCAAGTATAGAAAACTCCTGGAACAACCTCATGTTGTTCAGGATCAAACACAGGAATAGTTAAAGAGAGGTGAATTTAAACCAAAAGACTAAAGGTAAATATTAGCTGCCTGAGATAGTGGACTACATACATGTTGGTTTACAAAATGCATTGAACATGGGGGAGAAACAGACAAATGTAGTTTTTTTTTTTAAACAGAATTGGAAAAAGTCACACATTTTATTGCAGGTTGTGATGCACTAATGGCAAAAGGACTGTATACTGAAAGGCATGATAAAGTGGCAAGACTGTTGCACTGGGGATTGTGCAAACATTATAATACTGAAGCAGCTGAAAAACAATGGAAACATGAGCCAAAAAACATTATAGAAGATGATGAAGTTTATATCACATGGGATCTCCCATTACCAATAGTTCAAAAAATAGATGGGAGAAAACCAGATATAGTAGTCCATGAAAAGAAGACAAAACTAGCATTGATCGTGAAATTGCTATTCCCAGTGACTACAGTGTCTTATGTAGTGAGAGAGACACAAAGTCATAAAATAACAGAATTTGCAGGCAGAAATGAAGGCAGTGTGAAAGAAGGATACCCAGACAATAGCTGCAACAGGTCTTATAAAACAGAATTTACAATTGTACTTAGATGTGTTACCGATACATGTAACTCCATATGAATCACAGAAGGAGTCAATACTGGGCACATTGTAGGCGCTGTGAAGAGCACTTCTGGCTAACATCAAAGACTGAAACAATACTGATTTTATGAACTTTGATTTACTTTGACTTAGGAATGGGGTGCACTCCCATCATGGTATTAAAAACTCAAAAGGCTTGCAGAAATTAAAAAAAAGAGAGATATGGTAATCTCATGTGGATATTTTGAATCACTGTGCAAGGTGACATTATTCTGGTATGGGTGGGTTGTATGTACTAGGGGCAGCTTAATCAGGAGCAGAGGTCAATTTAGGTGACCCAGTGCTGAGATATATAAGTAATGGGTTGACTACCAAGAATATAAAGCAACTGTTGTGAAGTGCTGGGAGATAGGAAACAAAGGGGATGTAGGCCATGGTAATTACCTTTATTTTTAAATGTGACTGGAAGGAGGTCAGCATGGATTATGAAGAGGTTGACTGAAGAGACCGAGGACTGAAAGAGATGTCTGAAGGGCAACTTGACTGAAGAAGTGAAAGCAGTAAAGGAAATAAATTTGGGGAGGTGGATAGACGAAGAGTGAGCTGGAGTGATCTTAGGTACTAGTAAAAGACTTGCAGAGCAGGAGTCAGGATAGGGGATTACTAAAAGGTGTTCAGAGTGATCTTTTATTGGAGAAGGTGACTGATAGTGAAGAAAGATGGGGGGGATGCTATCTGGTTATTAGGTCAATGACTTTCATTGTTAGCCCATTTCTTTGAATGAGCTGTTCTTGACCTGCTGTGACTTCAGCAGTAATTAAATAAGTAGGGGAATTAACAGGACTTTCACTCTTGCATGAGAATTATGGTAGACTTGTCCTGAACACCCAAGTCTGTGTTTTAATCACTTTTATGAATACAGTTTCACAGAAACGGCTCTCAACAAAATGGTTGGCAATCCAATTAACCTTACGCAGACACAATGCAGTACCTAGAAAAGAGTAGTGGAGCTGATACTCCTGGATGGACTGTGACTACACTTCCAGTTGGCTTGGTGGGTAGGGCATATTAATACCTCTCTGTGGTCTGGCAATGGGCTGCTGATGCCCAGCTCACGAGGAGCAGTGCACAAGGATATAGGGAAGGAGGGAGGAGTGAAAAATGTCGGTAGGCATTAGACAAATGACATGGAATGTTAAAAGGTTTAATAATCCAATTAAACTGGCTAAACTGATCTAGAGAAAAAGACGGCAGAGGTGAGAGTTTTGGCTGTGGAGAAAAACAATTAGAAACTTGACGCTGGGGGGGGGTCAAAGAATTAATAAGGCAAATTGTGAAGGAGAGGAAGAGGGTGTTGATTCTGCTGGATAAAAATGAGGGGGTAGTTGGATTTCTTTGGGGAACCAAATGTGGATGATAGGTAGGTATTTCCAGGGATTTTATAATTTTTGTGTCTGTTAGGAAATATTTGGGATGTGAGAGTAGTTTTCAAGATTATAGTACGATACTAGATGTGGAAAAGGGAAGAAAATCTGGGGCAAAACTGTTTCCCATGGAAAGGCAGCAGGAGATAGAGGGATATGATGGTGGAGGAGTTCACAGATGTGTGGAGTCTTTGACAGCGAAAACTATGGAGTTCAGATTTATAAGACATGATAGGAAATTGGCAAGTAAGCTGGACTTTGTTGGTAGATGGGGTCAAGATGTCATAGAAGGAGGAGGAAGAGTTAAGAATTAGGGAGAGATGCCCATCACATCAGGTGTTTGTGTGGACAAGATGGCTGGTAAGGAACATCTCAGAGAGATTATGAAGAATGAATGCTTGGAACTGTAGAGGGAAAGAGGCAGTGGGATGGTCTGGTTGTATTGTTGTGGGTGGATTTAAATAAAGGAAGGGGAGACGGTGGGGTGAGTTGAGTTGATTGTGACCTAGGGATACTGCATGGATTACATTGTAATTATTGTGAAGAGGAGGGGAAAGGGGAAAGAGTTAAAGCATGAAGTGGAATTGTTGCACTAGAAAGGAAGGAAGAAAGCATAAGTGGAGGGGAAAGAGGCAAAGAAGATAAAGATGCAGGTGGAATTGTTGCACAAGAGAGGAAGGGACAAACCAGAAAGGGAGGACAGGATATTAGACAGAAGTGGTAAAAGTCAGAAATTAGATGTCTAGTGTTAAGCCATATGGAAGCAGAATTTGAAAATTGAGTAGGGTGGGCTATGTGGTAAACTACAGGGGTACAGATGCTCATATGTAGGTCTGGAAGTCAAAATAACTAATGGAAAATTGTGCCATTGCACAGAGGGATAAAGCCCTAACTATGATGCAGATGATGATCTGGGTTTCACTAGCAACTTGCGCATCTGAGGTGCTGCTGTGGAGGGACATCCTGGAAAGCAAGGAGGGAGTTGGATGAAAATGGGGCACAAAATGAGGTTAGATTTCCTGATGCAGGCAGTGAAACAATTGCAAAGCACTTGCTGGAGATGGGTGAAATAGCTAGCTGGTGTCAGCTCTTTGCAGAAGTAATAAGCAGATCAGTGTAATCCACTGACTGCATGCTCCACACATGGGGTGTTACCAGCGCATGAGCATGGATGGGGAATACGGTTAGGGGAACACACCTGGCATCTGTATAACTCAGACCTGGGACACCTTGATCTCCTCACCAGGCCCGATTCTTATGCCAGTAGGTTGGGGGGGGCAGCAGGGGTAGGTAGACCCAGCAAACTGGGAGATGCACTGGGATCCACTGCAAGACAAAAAAAGTGAGGAAGAAAATAATGGAAAAGACTGGGGTGCTGAAAATCAGTGGGAGCAGAGCACAACGTGTTCATCAGAAGGGGATTGTTGATGTATTTGTGATTTTTAATGAGGATTTATATAAGGCAAAGGTGAAGGGAATATAAGGGACAAAGGAATAGGGAAGAGGTTGTAGTAATGGGATGGTGCTGTTGGTGGAGCAGAGAAATATCTTGGATCAATGAACTAGGGAGGAAGGAATATTATTAGTTAAGGCCACTGAAACCAAAGAAGTTGAGTGAATCTTAAGTTTAGTAAGGGCTATAACTAGATACTAGAAGGGGAATGGCCAAAGATGTGGTGGAAGTAATGTAATAACAGATGGGGTAGCACTTTCCTGCCCCATCCTGGAAGGAGGCAAGAAGGATATTTTAAGCAAATATTTCTTACTTATAAATGTGCATGCATGCAATGGTCTTGGTGGCGAGGCTGGAGATGCTGATATTTGATTTGGTGAAGAATAAAAAGATTTTTTGAAAGGAAATCAATGCAGAATTCTATGAATTACTACTACTAGTGAATTTTATAGAGACATAGGGGATGTTTGGGGAGAGGGTAGATGTCCTAAAGTGGTGCTCTCCAACATTTAGAAAGCATTTGCTGCTAGTAGTTGGTGTTTCTTCCATTTAAAAGTTCTGGAGAAAGGATAGCATGAGCAGGGGATAAGGCTACTGTATGAAGAGCCAGTAGTAAGCGTGCTGGTGGTGAATCGGGGGTATATTAAGAATGGTAAAGGTGGGCAGGGGGCAATGTGACGATGTCTTCCGTCATCATTGCTATTTTTTCTACTGCCGTTGTGGGTGTGGGAGGTGGTGAAATAGGAAAAGGAGTGAGGATACCGAAACAATATCACCTTATTTATGAATAATTGTAAGGTGATACTCTGAGAGATGACAAATGCATTGCAAAGGTATTTAGGTGGTTTCAAGGGTCACTGGAGTTAGAATTTCACCTGAAAATTCGGCAGTGGTGGGTGTCATTGGGAACCAGAGGGGAAATAGCATTTCCGATAAAGTAAAGGGGTAACAGTATTCCTCGCAGCAGAAGATGCCAGAGCTCAGAAGTAGAATCCAGTGCTAGAGAGTGTAGAATGGCAATTAGATTGTGAGTACTTTATTAGGGCACATAAGAGTAACAAGGATGGTGATGCTTTTGCAGGTGTTATTTTTGATTCGATTCATACTTATTAAAAAGGGAGGTATATAAAGGAGATCCAGTAAATATGAGAAAGGCTTATATATATACATATATATATATATATATATATATATATATATATATATATATATATATATATAAAGGAAGGAAAATTAAAAAGAGTGGTTGAGGGAAGGTAAGCTGATGGATAACGCATGCCAGAACTGTAACGGTATTTCATGCCTACAAATATTATGCGCCAGCTGCAGAAAAAGGAGCACACTGAGATGGATAAATTGGTAGGAGGGAAGAAGGACATAGAAGACAGTATAAAGAGCTAACATTGGGAATTATTACATGGCCTTGGAAAGAGCTACAGATTATGCTGGTTGAATATGAATACGGTGGAAATTCAGGAGATGTTTTTTTAAAAGAGGATTGGAGGAATGTAGATCTCAGACAGATATCTGTTTGAAATGGTTACTGGACAAGTGAATAATTTAGAGGTGGTAGGAAGGGGAGGTTCATGAGTTTGAGAAGGTCAGGCAGCATTCTGGTGAGAGTTAATGTATTAGAGGGAAGTTGGAGATCAGGGAGGGAGTCAGGAAGGAGAAGAGGAGGTGAAAAGTGTTCAGAGGTACAAAGGATGACCCAATGACTATAGATGGAGACATAGATGATAGGGAGGGATATAAAGAGCTAAGGACGAGGAGGTTTGAAGAAGATCTGGAAAGGTTTAAGGAGTCTTGGGAGAAGGAGTGAGTGAAGTGGGGGGAATCAAGAAAGTTTTGTAAAATCTAAAGAACTGCTGGGTGTGAAAGTTTCTGTGTTTTACTGTTGGTTTCTAATAAATTGTTCCTTCGTGTTCCTATACCTGGTTCTTATGCTGAATTAAAAAAGTGAAAAGAGACCCATAGAGCCTGCAAGACTTTAAAGAATGTGGGGGCAGTATACAATGAGCATTTAAAATTATTGCACAGGTGTATGGGAATCTTCTCAGTTTAATGAAGATGTGAAAGATAGGCAGGGCAAAATGTTGGAAATATTGGGAAGAGGAAGCAGGAGACCTACACATGCACTGGGCATGTTTGGAAATGCAGGCAATTTGGAGGTAGCTAGAAGGGGTGAAGAGATCATTATGAAAGGCACCCACTGTAATCCTGAAAACTGTACACCTGTCATATGGGAAGATATGGAAAGGTAGCCATGGAGAAAGAGGACAGAAGTGATACTAGGGGTGGATTTAATAAAGTGATGCATAACAGTGCACTGAAGGACCCCCCCCCCCATGACAGGGATAGATGACAGGAGAATGATAATGGTGCATTCAGATGAATAAGGAGTTAGGAGGCAAGATAAGCTGGGAAGAGAGAGCGTGATGCAGAAGTGGTCAGTCATAAGTGAGGAAGATGGAAGAAAGGGTCCTAGGAAGACAGGAAAACTCAGATGCACTTAGAAAACTCAAATGCACTTAAATCTGGAGAAAAAAGGATGTAGAGATGAGTGGGCACATATGATAGTGAAGATGTTTTAAGAGAACAGGACAGACTGCATAAGAATTTCAAGAAGGGAGAACTGTTTTTTTGAGTGAGGAGAGGTGAGTGCAGAAACAAAGAGTGAAAATGAGTACTTACTTTGGGGCCATATATATTGGTCTTATGAGAAAAGGAACTAATTGCACCAATTACTGTAGGTGGAGGGAGAAACAGAGGAACATTTTAGATAATTTTACTACGTATAGACCTACTTATGGGATTTTATGACTGGCCATACCCTACTGATTATTATAGCAATTAGATCTATGTACAAATGGAGGTTAAAAGGGCTATACAGAGTAGGAAATATTTTTTGCTCACATAAAATATCAGTAAAAGGCATAGCAAAAAAGTTAGTGACAAACCATCTGATTTCTCAGGATGGGAAGGTGAGACATTGCTCAGACTGTTCTCCCCAAAGATGGCAGAAATGCTGGCCTCATCTGAGGACATTATTAGGAAGTAGAAGGAACCCTTTTCAGAACTATCAAATCCCAAGGATACACTCTTATCTGAAGAGGCATTGCCAAAAATAGGTGGCGGAATTGTGTTCACTTCTGT
This sequence comes from Protopterus annectens, assembly GCF_019279795.1. Taxonomy (NCBI): domain Eukaryota; kingdom Metazoa; phylum Chordata; order Ceratodontiformes; family Protopteridae; genus Protopterus; species Protopterus annectens. Next base: position 1,266,771,611 of record NC_056728.1, read on the forward strand.
AGATAAGACTGTTGCATCCATTAATTAGTTCTATTATACAAGATTGCAGAAGCAGATGAGATTTGTTGAGAGATGCTTAAGGTGCTGGACATTAGTGGGTGTTGTGGTTAATGCACAAATTTTCAATGTCGTATGGAAAGAGGGTTCGTACTTCTACGGGTCTACTTCATCCTGTTGAAGGCTGACAATATCGAAGCTGATATTGTCGGCACCAAAATGTCGAAAACAAAAGTCATTGTGCGTGTAAATGGAAATCTCCGTAAGGGGAGATTTCCATTTACTGCAATGTAGTGCGATCTCAGAGTTGGTATATTTAAGTAGCGGGGGGTGTGGGGTGCAAGGGGGCTTGCCCCCCTGCACAGAGCAATTTGTGTTGTGTTTGGGTGTTTTTTTTTTTTTTGTGTGTTCAATGTTCAGGGATTTTGACATTTTCCCGTTGATTATTATGCTGTCAACAGTTTGAGTTTTCAACAGCGTAATATAAATGCTACTTCTACAGTAGCAAACTGGCTGATGGTCTTCATGTTCAAAAAAGGTGAGTGAAGGACAGGTTCCAGTTATACTCATCGCTCTCTTCATCCACAGTGAGAAAGCCTTCACTGGGGTGCTGGAAAGGAGACTTTACCTGCAAATTTAAACTCTGGTGCTAGAAGTTCAATGCAGATACCATCATTGTCAGGGTATGGTTGTTCATCTTATTGCGCATGCATGGATACTGGAGGTTTATGAGAGTTCAGCAAAATTATCCATGTGTTCTGTGGACCTGGAGATGATATAACCATGACATTTCTGTGGGAGCTGCTGTAACATTGTGGGTCCCTTAGGGTCACTATTACACAAGCTATAAGGTTCCTTTATTTGAAGAGCCAGAGTTGTATCTTTATTCACTGTGCTAAATCAAATACACTCAGGTACATGTAGGACTCTACCAAGGGGGTGTGTTGTCTCCTTTACAAACTATTTTTGAGTTTCATGGAGGACAGTATTATCAAAGAGCACCCAGTTTGGAAATGTAATAGTTTTATCTTTGTTGTTTGTAGATGAGGATGATGTCCTCTTAGGGTCAATTGAATGTGCCCTAAGTTGTGCACTGGAGTGTTTTTCTGATATTCGTGAAGAGGATGGGATGAAAATCAGTATTCCAGATAAGATTATTGATTTGTATGGCATTAACTATGTAAGCCTAGGCTGTACATGTAGATATATATATATATATATATATATATATATATATATATATATATATATATATATATATATTAATATAGCTATTGTAAACTAATAAATTATTGAACATTAAAACAAGCTAAATCCAAATTAGAGGTCATTGTTTCCACCTGAAAAGAACAGATTGCTTTGTGTGGGTGAGAGGAGCTAGCTACCTCTGGTGGAAACGTTTAAGTATTTTAGGGTCTTATTCATGACTGAAATAAGATACTGACCAATGGATGGCTAAAGAGTAGGACCATCTACAGGCATTTTACCAGACTTTGGTGACAAAGCAAAAGGAAGTAACAGGAAAAAGACATTTGTTTACTGGTCAGCCATTGTCTCCATTGTCATCTATGGCCAGGAGCTTTTGGTACTTAACAAAAGGATGATATCTCATATGCAAACACTATGCTTACCCAGGGCAACAATGTCCAAATGGAGAGATGATAAGTCAGCAAGCAAAGAGAGTAGTAGTGCTGAAACTGAATTCACTCTCAAGTCTTGGTGAGTACTTTCATGAGGTGGAGCCTGTTTTTCACAAAATCTCACCAAGATGACACTCATATATAGACTGTATTTTATATAGCATATATGATGGACAGAAGTAGGTTAAAAATTAAAAAAGATAGCCGGGTGTACAAGACCCAAGTTAAAAAGTGCCCAATCCTGGTAGGCACACTGGTGCCAGGACTGGAAAAAATGACAGTGTAGAATCCTCAAAATACAGAAACATCCCTGCAATGGGGCCAGGCCAGGCCCAGGGGGAGGATGGCCCCCTGTTGTAGAAAGAAGTCGCAGTTCACAAAAATGACAAAAACTGATAGGCCAAAGAAGAGCCTTAAAGATGATAGAGTGGACTGTTGAGGATAAGAAAGAAATTTTGTATTGTTACTATTATGCAAAAAGCCCAGAATTTCCAGACATAAGATATACAAAAAGATTAAGGGAGAATTTTAGAGGAAAGAAAAATACTTCCACAAGCAAAACTGTCAGAAGCTTCAAATAAAAAGTTGTGTTCATTAATAGCACAGATTTGAGAGAAAAAATATATAGAACAAGAAACTTTGATCTGTTTGGAAAAAGAAGCACCTAAGGAGGTGCGAAAATATAAACAACAAAACCAAGAGATTTTTGAAAAGTATAAAAAATAAATATGGACGTGGAAAAGAGGAAGATTTGATATGGTGCAATATTTATGCAAAGTTGAAAACCAACTTAATCAATACAAAAAAGGCAGCCCCAAAGATATTCGAAGAGAAATAAAGGCAAAGGCAACTTTCTCACTTTACAAGGTTGTTCTAGCTAGTGTCTCTTATTGGATTTACCATCATTAATTGACACGGCTTGCTCGAAAAAAATGTTTTTCTTATACGTGGACTAAATATGGGTTGAAGAAAAATGAGAAGTCAGCATCTGACAAGGAAGTAGTCACACTTAGACATAGATGCCCATGAATACCAATGATCTGAGTTTGATTTTAAATAGTCTCTTACTGTTCACTTCTGTGATCCTAATAGTGCCTATGTAGAGGGCTTTGTGTGTGTGTGTGTGTGTGTGTGTGTGTGTGTGTGTGTGTGTGTGTGTGTGTGTGTGTGTGTGTGTGTGTGTGTGTGTATGCAATTTGTTTCTCATGAGTGATCTGACTCTTGGAAGATACAGCCAGTTTCACAGCTTTCAGATTTTTAGACCTAGATTTTAAACAGTCACTCACTGTTTCTGATATCTCTCAGCTATTCAAATTTTCACAGAATGTCCATAATTTTGCCTCATATTTTTGGTCTGTTCCTCATAAAATGAGTGGTTTTCTGGTAAATCACCAAGGACTGAAGTCACTAAATAATGACATACATTTGATTTTCAAACTTTACATCCTTCAGAAAATATATGGTAACGCAAATCTTGTGATTCTAGCAACTTAAGTTTGTAAGAGCAATATTTAAAATCTGTTCCTATTTTTGGGCCTTTGTTCCTTCAATATTTTAGACTTTATCAAGATTTCTTGCACTAAGAGGATGAAGAGGTATGCTGTTTCTCGTTTTGTTTGTGTTCTGTCTTCAAAGATTGTTAAGCTCTTCTAGACAATTACTTTATATTAATTATTAAATAAGGCATAATGAAAACAATTCTTAATGTAGTGCTTATCCTTCAAACACAGGTACTGTAAATTAGTACCCATAGGAATCGAACAGCCACAAAAACACTTGTTTGTGATTTTCTCAAAGACAATTATTTATCTTACAAAAGGTAAAACTTTATCATTTAGTATTAGTAGGCTGACATAATTAAAATGTTTACTTGAGCTTCTGAAGAAGCAGGCCTGAAGCAAAAAATGACACTAGCAAAGCCAATGAAAATATAACCTTTTAGTTCAGAAAAAAGAACTGATTGAAGCACCTTAGAAATTACCTGAATGTTGAAGTAGCTGGCTGAAGACTGATGCCCATGTCTGGCTGTATATGAAATTGGGTATATCCTCTGAAACACTGAGTCTTAATGATTAATGTTTCAGTATACCCTTGGTAAAAATCTTTGTGCAGCTCAGATTTTTAAGATGACACTATGTATCTTTATGTGAGATTACATGCCAAAATAAGTAAAGTGCACAGGTGCTGTACATTAGCTGCACATCCGATGACATGAAAATGAGAACTGTGTGCAGTCTTGAAAGATTCTTTTTTGTTTTGGTCTCCTTAACATCATGCTACTGAACCGGCTACCTAGTGTCTCAACTCCATACTGGGTTGATCAGGTAATCTCCTACCCTTCTAGACTTTTGCTGGGGCCAGTTGTGGACTCCAAGTGTGTCCTTTGGGCTTGTCCATCTTTGAATCCATCTGTAGTTTTCTTTTTCTTTATATACCCTACCGACTCCCTTCCCAGCCTCCTGTACTTGTCGACTATGTCTAAGGGCAACTCCCTTCTTTCAACTGTGACTCCCTTTAGGGAGCATCATTAACAAATGCCCTCCCACACATGATGGGCACAACCATTCCTCCCTGTAGCTCTGTCTGTCGCCAGAGCTGCTAATCGAACCAGAATCACTTGGGCCAAAATTAGGGCTTTATCCCTCTCTGCCACTGGAGTGGCTTCAGTCTTGAAAGGTTCTTAACTAATTTTATAAATTTGTAATAATTCTGTTAGCATTCTCTGGACGTTTTTTGAGATTAACATTTTCTTTAGACCTTCTACAAGTGCTTCAAAGCTGGACAGCAAAATGGAAGTCATCAAATGAAATTTTATACCCGTTTTGCTACAGTTCATTATTGGTTGCAAATTAAACAACACCTGGAATAAATTTTCCTTTGTGAATTATTGTCTTTGCAGTTCTATTAAAAAATGCAGGTATTTGTTATTAATAAAATGCTAGTATCTGATTTCCATGAAATTTCTTTTTTTTTTTTTTTTTTTTTTGGTGGGGGGGTTCACTAGTTAGAATTACTTTCAGTGACTAAGTTCTTCTAATTCCAGTATAATTTATGAATTTTTTTAAACACAAGATTGTACTTATGATATAGCCATTCTTTGAATAAAATGATGCATTCATTTTGTATTTTGTAAAAAAAAAACAAAAAAACTAAATAAATAAATAAGATGCATTTGATTTCTGGCTGAAGAATCTATCTGCAGAAAATAGTTCTGTATCATTTACTTGACATACTGAATATCAATACATTTTTCACAACTTTCACTGCGCATCAGAAATAAATCAGAAAAATAATTCAGAAAAATGATATGACTAGTTTGCATTTTTCTTAGACATGTACATTTGTTAACAATAAGAGTGTAGTGTAAGCCATGTTTCATCTCAACGCAAATACTTGACCATGTATCATTACTTTTGTTGATTACAGAAAACATTCAAGCTAGGTAAGTGTTAGTATGACCTTGAATTATATACAAATCATTTTGGGGGTTGGGGCAAAGCCCACACAGCAAATATTTTTTTTCTCTGTGGGTTTTATGGTAGAAGGGTTTTGTTTGGGTAAATTGGATGGATTGCTTTTAGGTTTTATTTGGGTGTTTAGTGTTGGTATTTATGATTTATTGTTTTGTGGATTATTTAACAAGGCAATATTTTATGTATAACAGTTCAGTGGGATATCCTGTATATGAAATGCAGTCATAAATGATGTACTTACACATCGCTATTACTTGTGTACACACTGTAGTTTAGAGATTCGATTGCCATCCATCGGACAGGAAGTCTCCCCTGTAGAAATCAAAAACATAGGACTGACATTTTCATTGCTAAACATTTCATAGGTAAGCTGTAAAAATAAACAGGTTAAGTGGTTAGTGGTTAGTTAGATCTAACATTATGTCATACCACTACAGTGTTCTGTAATGCTTTAAGCTATCTCAAGTGTTTTATGTTATGTAAATTCGGATAGCTTATTTTTACAGTAAAAGTTTAGCTCAATAAAAATACACTGTAACAGATAATCCGCTTTTCGGAAACTTGAAAAAATATCAGAGAGACCATAAGATCAAGTTTCCAAAAACTTGAGTACCAAAAAAAAAAAAAATTTACCTTTTTTACATTTTTGCAGTGGGGCAAGACCCCTGCACCCCTACACTCCTAAAAATTATATATATCAACTCCAAGATCGCACTACAGTGAGGGAAAAGGGTACATTTTCTGATCCTCTCTGTACAGTAATCTCCATTCAAAAGCTTTGGGTTTTCAAAAACTCGATCATATGGTCTCAACCATATGGAGTTCAAGTTTCTGAAAACTTGATCAACTGATGGGGACCCCAAAAAACAGCCATTGACAGGCCTCTGGATTCACCACTAGGATTACTACTTTAGTACCAGTTTTTCTTTGGCTTTTCCTTAGTAAAATCAAGCTGTGACAGCTGGAATGCTAACTTGTATTCTGTTATACATTTCCTGTAGTGTTAAAAGCAAGATGCTTGAAAATCTATATCTGCATTCTATACTCACCTTAGTCTTTGTTTCAGAAGTAATTTTATTGAATGAGCTATAAGGTACAACTATCTAGAATGTCTCCAGACTCATTCCATTTAAAACAATTTGTTGCTACCCTCGCGACTGTTGTAAATTTGTTTAGGAGACGATGAAACTAGTTAGAATTTTTCAGATGCCAAATTTGATACTTGGAGATGGGTATTGCTAAGTACTTGTAAAGGGTGGCAAGGACTTTTAAGTGTATCTACTTAAAGGTATATATGACTAGGCCTTTCATCATCCCTACGATTGCTTGCCTAGTGTTGTTTCTGTGTTACTAAATAAGGAATAAAGATTGGCAGTTTAGTTACTATAAATATTTGTAATTGGACGGTGCTGTGGTGCAGTGGTAGTGTTGTCACCTCACAGCAAGAGGTTCTCCAGTTTGATTCTCGGCTGGAGTGCCTTCTGTGTGGAGTCTGCATATCCTCCCTGCATTTATGTGGGTTTCCTCTGGGGGCTCCGGTTTCCTCCCATATTCAAAGACATGCGTCTGGAGCATTTCTCCCCTGCACTTTAAATTGGCTACATTCCAAGTCAGACTTTCCTGATTAACAAATGATAAATAAATAAAATAAATAACTTACACATGTAAGTCTCCCCACAGTATCTGGCCAGTAGGTGCCACTGTGTTGATATTGCACTCTCAGATGCAGTAATGCTCAACATGAGCATTCTTTTTCTTTCGGAACTCAACAGCTTTAAGTTTACTTAACATGCGTCAGTACATATTTCTAATTCATGCACTTTTTACCCCTGGCGTTACGTTCTTTGGCTAGTAACTACTTACCATGATAAGGAGGCAATCTCCTAAGTGTTCTGGTGTCATGATGCTGTGTGCTGATATGTCACTAGCATGGAAAAGATAATTGCAAAGCAATACACTAAAGCAATAAGGCAAACATGAAGGTGACATAGGTGTGCAGATGAACATGAAGGACACCGCAACCAAGAAATATGCAAAACGCTAATCAGAAGATGTTTGCTCAATGAAGGCAAGATATCTGATAATCCTCTTTAATCAAATGTCATTACTTTTGGTAGCAGAAATTCTAGCTGTTGCCAGATAATATGCTTAAAAGATAACATATTTTAAAGAAACTTCAAATCAGCTACCCCTATTAATTATAAAGCAACGCTGTTTTATAAATTGGTAGCAAATACCTGATGTGCAATTGTTTTCTGTTTCAAGTATTGTTGCCCTTGGTTACAAATCAGCTGCCCATGAATACATTAAAGTAGCCATTCTCCAACATTAAGGACAGCCTCCGCCTGTTTCATGAAAGACCTAAGCAAGTGATTCAGTACTCATTTTACATAGGGCCAGGTTAAATGCAGAAAAACAATATACATTGAATGCAATCATTCAGTGCAAATCAGTAAACTAAACTAAATCTTGACTATTTTGAGTATGCGCTCGTGAGCACCCGTGTGTGTGTTTTTAGTAATTCAGGTTTAGTCTGCATATTTTTTCTGCATGGGGAGGACTGGGTTTTTAGTGTTTGAAGGACACTCTCCGCAGTTTGGGAATACATATGTTACAGAAATGCTTAACAGTTATTTCACATCCCAAGTCCATACTAAATTTATAAAAAAATGCACACCTGTAGGTCATAAAAAGTAGAATGGACACTTGGGAACAATACATGCAGAAAAATATTTTGGAGGAGGAATGGTATTTAAGAAAAGGCAGGAACTGAACAATTTATGTAATGTTGGATTGATTGTATTGCATAGAGGAATGTACATGATATATAATGTTTGTAAACTTGATAATATGGTTTGTTTACTTTTATATTAATGTAAGTTTGCTTATGTCACAATTAATAAGTCAATAAAGGTGTTTTTTTTTAAGAAGGCCATAGGGTACTATCTACAGGACTGTAGTAGAGAGCAAGTGATATCTTAGTCATGTATTGGTAAGACAAGAAAATATTGTTGTTACAGTACAGTTTTTGTTATTAAAAACAACAATTAAAGTATTATAGCAGGTGTTCCAAATCCCATCATTATCCAGTCATCTGCTGCATAACAAGGATGCATCCTTTAAGGCTATCTCTACAAAAAATGTTATTATTTTACCTCAAATTAAGAAAACAGTGCATCAGCCTCATCTCTCTCCAGCCCTGTACACTGTATACTCATTGCAAGCCAACTCTGTCAGTGAATCCTTATGCATACTCTCTGAAACTATGTGACCTCTAATTGTATCATTAAATAAACAGAAAGGCACATCTTTTAGACTTCCTCATACCCTTTTTAGCTACAACCCGAAGCATAAAAGCAGTGGTGTAGCTAGTGGGTAAATGTCTTGGGTGTGAAGTATTACAGGCTGTGATCAGCAGATTCTGATTGGTCTTTAGTGCATTACCGACATTCATTCTGAATGCTGGTATTGCATTTGCAGTCAGGACTGAAGTTCTTTTGTGTTGTATTTGTGGTTTGAAAATTAGGAAGATGTGTGATACAAATGTAGCAAGCAATGTTTTATAGTTCAAAAAATATTTTTTTCTGGTCCTCAGGTATAAGAAGATCTTTTTTGCTCTTCAACTTGAAGTTGAGGTGGGGGCACCAGATCGAGGAATGGTACAGTGTGCTGGAAATACTAGCTACAGCCCTGCATAAGTACAACCTTCAATACAATATATATGTATTCATTATTTAGACACAGACATGTTTTCTTTAACTTCTGAGACTAAATCATTGTTCTGTAGATTTTGACAGCAGTCAAGGACTAATAGAATCACCTGTCTTGTCTGCTTCCCTCCTTCTGGATAAACTGTATGCCACACCTAACTAAAATGTTTTCTTTCTTCAGTTTTCTTTTGTCTCTTCCCTACATCCTTGGATTATTTCTTTTGTTTTCTACTATGCCTCCGAATATCTATTATTTTTCTGGAAAAAAATATTTGTTCATGTTTATATGTTGACAGGGCAAATCTGACTGCTCAGTCAATGCCTCACAAGGAAAACTACAAACAAATGTTCAGAGAGAACACAATGAAGCTTATATGTAATGGAACACACAGAATCATTTTAAGCAACATCTTCAAGAATACATAGAGAAGTTGAACTTCCTTTAATGAAGTATACAAGCAATGGTGATCGCCTAATTTTTTCTTCTTTTTGTCATTTCCCTTCAATAACTTCACTGTCACATGATAGTCACACTCCAGATTTAAGAATTCTTATACCCTCCTCATCCCACATACACCAGTGTCATAGTCTCTGATATGTATATGTATTGTGCACACTGAAGGGACCAAACCCCTCCCTCCAAGATATGAAAGCTAACAAATGGTGGTTGAAAACCATGTTACTTTGTACCTCAGTACACTGGTGTTCTGGGCTATTCCTCAGACACGGACTACGTGCATTAGAAACAAACACCTTGTTTATGTACCTGTAGTATACAGGCACTGTAATCCTAACTTGGAAGACAAAATTCAGAAGCAAGATGCCCTTGAAGTGTGTACATAGTAAGAAGGGTCTTGGAACAGCTGATTTATTTGTTTTAAAGCAATATGCTCTAAATTATTAGTAATTTGACAATATAGTTTGATTTCCCATTGGTGTGAGTTGCTAAGTTCATTTTGTCATTCTTAGCTTTAAAAAGTTACAATATAAAAGCAGATATTATTTGTCTTGTACTAGTGCAAATTGCTGGGCTCTACTTAACTATCTGACAATTTGTGAAGAAGTGTGTTTAGTTATTTTATTTGTTAATTGGGAATGTTCGTCTTAGCATGGCAGGTGTTCAATGGAGTCCTAAATAATAAATCTCCAGTAATAAAAGACATCATAATATATCATACAAAATATACATTCTCACTTTTACTCTTGTTCATGCATCCTTAAATGGATACTCTTATTTTCATCCGCATCGCTTTTTTTTTTAAACTAGTGTCCCCATGGGGACCTATACATTCTTGATACATATTCCATGTTTCTTATTGTGTCCTACCTTCCATTCCTCAAGAGTATCATATTTATTTCTACTAGTATCCGTCTATGAGCCGTGGAGTATAAATCATACACCACTCTGTTACCCATCCCTAGGCCATCTTTGTCCTGTCTGTGTTCGTATTCAGAGAAGGTCTCTAGAACTGAAAATAATATTGTAGGTGGGTCACAATCAGTATTTAAAGAGATGGCTTACAGCTTTATTTTCTGCTTGTGATCATTTTGCCTGTGTACTCTGACCCCTCATCAGCCTTCCTTGCTGCTTTCTCACATTACTTGCTTATACTCATTGTTGATTATCGCATTATGGTAGCAAAGATCCCATTACACCAGTGTTTTCCATCGCAATGTACCCACTTTTCTGGATATATATATATATATATATATATATATATATATATATATATATATATATATATATATTATATATGTATGTATGTATTTGCAGCCCTCTCACTTTGTAAAGCTACTTTTCATCCTTTCTGTCCATTCTTGTGTATCACACATTATGTATATATGCCATCTGGAAATAGCCAGAGATGTACCACAGTCAGATAATACCGTGAGGTGAATAAGTCAGTTGTGTTGTAAGTAGATGCCTGTTAGAATAGTACAGTGGCTTTGATCCTTCACAGAGTAAACTTATTACCTTTAGATCAAGAGTATCTACAGATTCACAAAACAGAGAACTTCTATTGACATGGCTATAATTAAGAAGTTCAGGTGTAATACATCAAGCACCCTTGTTAAGGACATTCAGATGATTTTGTACAAGGCACCTCTATGGCTGGAGGGGGATGTTACTTAATCTGCATAGGTATGATGTGAAAGTAGAATGCAGGCCAGGTAAGAACTACACATACCAGATACACTAGACAGAATAGAATATTTGCATAAGATGTATGACAGATTGCTTGAAGAAGAACTAGAGATTCTTTTCAAGTCCCACTGTTATCAGTGTCAATAAACAAAATGAAAGAATTGCATAAATGTACTAACACTGACTTATACATATCATTACTTAAAGATGTTATAATAGAAGGCTGTACAAAGCTGTTTTTATAGTTTTGGGCTGTTTGTGGTTACTCTGCATTAAGATTACCATTTTTATGTGATGGCATAAAATAGCAGATACTACCAACTTGTAGTTGATCCCTGGATCAACTAATCCATAGTCCCACCAGGGGCTCCAATATCCTAGACCTGGTCATTACCAACATGGGAAATTGATGCTCCACACTTATGGTCACACCTTCGTTGGTCAGGTCTGGCCATAAGCACATTACCTTTAACATCCACATCCCACCCCCCACCCCCCCCGTAAGGAAACCTCCATAAAAAACTTCTCCAAAGGCAGCTTCATGTTACTCAAGTCAGAAGTGACAAACTTCATGACACCCATGCAGATGGGAACTGAAAGTTTGACTGCTGAATCCTACACGAAGGCACTGTACGAGCACATCCACTCATGCATGAATCGTGCCATCCCAAATAGAGCCAAGATGCTCTCCTCCAAAAAAAGGAAGCCAATCTGGTGGTTCCCTGCCATAAACAAACTTTACAACAAAAGGAAGAAACTGTTGCAGAAAAGAGGAAAATCCCAGGATGCAAAAAACTCCCTTAACAGCCTCAGTAAGAAGCTGAGATCCCTTATAAAATCCTCCAAAGATAGTTACGAAAATAAAATTGCCAAAGATTCCAAAGAAAACCACAAGGCATTCTATAACTATGTCAAGAATCTAAATGGCAATGCTCAGATCTGCTCTGAGCTACAACAGAATGGCAATAAATATACTGATCCCAAGGATATTGCCAATATCCTGGCAGATCAATTTAGTGCCAACTTCACCCCCCTCTCACCCCCTAAATGGCCCATCTCAATACCGGAAGATTGCCAAATTCCGGTAATAACGGCCACACAGGTAAAAAACGCACTCTCCAAAGCTAAGAATACAGCATCCATGGGACCAGATGACATCCCAGGCTGTGTACTATATGAACTACAAAATGAACTGGCACCTCACCTAAGTGCCATGTTTAATCATAGCCTCACCTCAGGCTTCATGCCCATTGAGTGGCGCACAGCTACAGTTATCCCAGTCCACTAGGTGGGATCTAACTTGGATCACAGGAACTACTGCCCCATCAGTCTGACGAGCCTGATCTGCAAGGACATTGAACGTATTATCATGGAACTTATAAACAAAGACATTGGCAATCTTCAGACACTAGACCCCACCCAGTTTGGATTCATGAAGGCCTGATCTTGTCTCCTGAACCTGATTGACTTCTTCGAATTAGTCTCCAGAGCTGTGGACAAGGGTAAGGCAGTCCACACAGCCTATCAGGACCTCGTCAAGGCCTTTGACACCATCCCCCACTCTGGAATCATAGATAGACTTACTAAGCTGGGCATTAATCCCTATATCACTCAATGGGTTGCTAACTGGCTTACTGACAGAACCCACACTGTAAAAGTAGCCAACTCCAAATCCATCTCCAGACAAGTGACAAGTGGAGTATCTCAGAGTTCAGTCCTGGGACCGCTCTTGTTTGGCATCTACATTTCTGAAGTACAGGCCAACACTAAGGGACTCTGGCTAACAAAGTTCACAGATGACTGCAAACTGGGAGCCATTATTGAATCCCCAAATGATGTGGATACTCTACAAAAGGGCTTAACAGAAACAGATGCTTGGTGCCAGAGCCATGGGCTCAAGCTCAATGCCAAGAAATGTATAGTTATCCCCTTTGGGAAAAAACAAGTACCCGTGAATTACCACATAGGTGGCAGTACACTAAACACCGAAAGTGTGATAAGAGACTTAGGGACACAGGTGGACAGTGGTCTCACCTTGGATAACCACATCAACACAACAGTCAGGAAATCCTTCTATGTGGCACACCTCATCACTAAGGGCTTTTCATCCAGAAAAAGGAGGTCATTGTCCCACTGTACTCATCCCTCATTAGACCCATTATAGAAAACAATGCCCCGTTTGGTATGTACTTCTCAAGACATCTGCAACAACTGGATAGGCCGCAGAAATACCTCACTAAAAGAATCACAGGCCTAAAGCAGATGCCCTACACTGACCACCTTAAAAAAACCCCAGCTATACTCTGTCGCATATCGTCTACTCAGAGGCAATCACTGCTTAACATATAAGGCCATGTCAAACCCAGAGCTGTTGGACATGCTACACTTAAAGAAATCCCAATCCCTCAGAGCCACACGCTCCAGGGATCTAAACCTTGTCATCACAATAAACAAAACATGCTGGAGGGATAGGTTCCTGACCCAGAGACTCCTCAGACTCTGGAATAGACTGCCCATACATGTCAAGCAGAGTGCTTCTTTGGCCCTCTTCAAAAGGAACCTTGATGATTGGATGGGAGAAAAAAGGAAATTCACCCCGGGGATCACGTCAGTCACCCTGCTTGACAGGGGTCCAGGGAAGTAAATAGTGTGGGAAGTAATGGCCAGGGAATTGTTATGGCTAGAATTGTATAGGCCCTAGGGCCAATAATTTAGTACCAACCTATGAACCTATGAACTATGTATATAACCTGTTAATAAGTTAAAAAATAAATATTACAACATTTTATATATATATATATATATATATATATATATATATATATATATATATATATATATATATATAATTAATGGGTAGAAATATATAATAAGCTTAGGGTAACTCCTGCCCAATACTAGAACTTCCATGTGTTGACTAGGAAGATGGCCATGAACAACTCAGCTGGGTCTATAGTCAGCTCTATATATCACTTTCATCTAGTGAGCCTGTAATCACTAATTACTTATTCTGAGGGGGGGTTATTTTAATAAAAGCAAAACATGTTTAATAGTTGTTAAGTCTAGTTTTGTTAAAAGGCCAAAAGTCTCCCTTTCCTAAAAGAAAAAAAATCACTTTATTTCATCACTGGGCTATATGTGCCCTCTGCTCTGTTTTCAATTTGAGTAAAAAGAAGAAAGGAAAAATGCAACGCTCAGTGGAGATGCAGACCTCCAAAACCAACCTCTTGGCCATTGCATCTCCAGAAAAAGTATATAAAAGCTTTACGTTTCCGGCTGCAAAATAAAGATGACAGTAAACCACAGATGGTCAAAGTTAAACTCAGTCTTGAATTTGTCACTGTCTAAATTGAAATTAGCCTTAATGCTTGCTTTACTCGGTCATCTAGGTAAATATGAAATATGTGTTTCTGCAAATGAGGATAATTGTGACAATGGAACAAAAGATAAATAATTGTTGTAAAAAGCTTCAGGGGAATAAAGAGAACATTTTAGTCTTGAAAGTGTGAAGCATGCACATTAATATTTTATTGTGTGTTTCTTTTCTGAAAAGTATGATAATCTCATCTAAAAATATCAGAGATACTCATTTTGCATTATCCGAATTACCTAAAATGAAAGATGTGCATATTATTGTATAAGCTTAATTTAGAGGACTGGTTCCCTGTGTAGATATACATTAAAATTTGAATCAGTTAAGATGTTGCTGAAATTATGCACATGCAAGAGTCAAGAAAAGCTTTAATTGAAATACCAGTAACCTAAAAATTTTGTTAGGAATGCCAAATGAAATTAAATTTAGAAGACAAAAATTGTTTCCCTGATACCAACTCTGTACAAGACATTTGTTTCAAATGTGCTTCCCTGTGAAATATCACTTTACTTAGGAAGGTAATAAATACTTAGTTGAAGACTTTATCAAGAATCACAGATCTTTCAGAGAAAATATTAGCTTTTAAGCCAGATTGATTTAGGGCAGGATTCACGAAGCCTCCGTGTAAGAGTTATAACTCATACACGGAGGCTGCAGTTAAACGGAGTGATGTCAGCATGCTCTGCATATTAATGAGAGCATGCTGAATCACACTTAAGGCCAACACGGTCCGTGTAAGACAGTAGGGGGCGTGTCTGTAGGCCGAGCCCTGTAAGCGGACACGCCCCCAGAAGAGGAAAAGTACCCAAAGTAAACACCCACAACAGAGTCCACGGAAATGTGAATAAACAGAACACAACACATGCCCCCACAGACTATGAACAGAAAACATATAAATAAACATGTTTTATATTTTTTTTTAAATTGTAAAAATGTTTAACCGTGAGTGCGCTCGTTTGCGCGGGCGTGCCCAGTCAGTGGGAAAGCATATAAGAACTAAATATGCAAAATAAGCCAGGAAGCAATAGCGTAGCGGTAGAGATGTTGGCTGAAGAGCAGGCATTCATGGTTCGAGCCCCCACAACACCAATTTTTTTTTTTGCAAAATAAGCAGGAAACAAGTCCCTGACAAATATGTACACATAAAACCACAATTTATGTAAAATGTAATGAAATAGCCCATTTATATTGAGGACATGTGAGGTAACAAAAGAATAAAAAATGCCAGATGTGCTCATAGCTGAGCTACAGTTTAACAGAGTGAGTGCATCTGCCCGTAGATGAGCAGTGGTTTAACTGGTGCAAAATGAGTGCCCGTAGCTGAGCAGTGGTCTAACACGCTAAATCTATGTGCCCCTAACTGTGCTGAGCGTAATATGCGTGCCGATAGCCAAATGAGGCTTAAACCAGCGTACCCCATTTGCGCGGAGCTGCGCACTGCGCAAACAAGCTAACCAACGGGCAACGTTGAGCAAGCCGTATCAAAACTGCCTTTACACAGACACACCCCTCAGCATGTCTAGACAGTCATGAAAAATAAAAAGCAGTGGCCAGGTTCGAACCCAGGATACTATACACCATAGTCAAGGTACAGAACCACTAAGCCATGACAGCAGTACCTAGAAGTGCAGTAATAGCTAATATATAGGAATGAATACAAACTACAGCATGACAATGCAGGTTTACTGAAGTTGATACAATTCCAAAATGGCCAATCACAGATATGTGTGGGAAAAACGGACTATATAAGCCCCATAGGCGGCAATACACAACATAAACGATTGTAGAACTGACCTGCAGGCAGAATGACAGGAGTAGGAGAGGGTAGTTGCTTCCGAGCACAGAGGTGGGGTGTTGAGGAGTCCAGGTACATGGTCTGGCTCCTAGTCCATAATCATGAGGCCCAACTCATGCAGGGCCAGGTCCTCTGGGGAGCATACAGGGCCGAGGCGTGGGACCGGTTGGCTCATGATCTCACCAGTGCCACAGGGATTCCAAGGACTGGTGAGCAGGTCCGTCACCACCATGCAGACCTGAAGAGATGCAAGCAGGACCAACTGAACCTTTGGATCCAGGAGGCCCGGCAAACACCCAACGCCCACTACTGAGTAAGTAACATTTAATTATGTATGTAAGAAATTAAACTAGCTGATATTATGGAGATGTGTATTCCAATATTACTTCATTTATATTACAGCTGCAGGTGTCTGTTCTGCGAACCGCAGAGCCTATGGCGATAGGCTGGTGCGGTTGCGCCACCAGGCAGGTCAGTAATCCACTACCAGTAACCGTAAAGAAATATAAAAGTATGACAGTCAGCAAAAGAGTGCAGTGTAGTCAGTAAGGAATAAAATCTGCAAGTAACAGTGTGAAAGTGTCTGCAAGTCATGCTTGATTACAAAAGTGTATTTCAGCCTGTAAGTTAAACCGACAAATGAAACTGTCTGACATATATTCTGAAAAAAAATGCCCTACCTGTAAGAAAATAGTACACAACCTGCAGCAGGCTGAGAAGTATAGCTGCAGAAGATGATGAAATCACATGTGTGAAATATATCCCTCTGGAAATACTGAAACATGACAGAAGTGAGACTGCTGGAAAGGATTGTAATAACTACAGGTAAAACATGTCAATAAAGCTTAGAAGTAAGTACCATCCTGAATAGTAAAATGAAAGCAAGTGAGAGAGTGTGAGAAAGTGTCATGAATCCAGCAATACAGTAGTAATAACCCCTGAATAAAGTATACTGCAGTCAAGACATAATGAAATGCATGTGAGATTCAAAACCAAACAGCAAAATCTGTTCAAAGTGTTGTTGCATGTGGAATGTGTATCCCAAAATCTGGATATGTTGCTCTCAGTCTGAAATACGCAGATAGGATGATTGTCTGATATACCAAACATCCACACTTGTCTACAGCTATATAAAGCAAATGTAGCAAGATGATGTAGCTGAACAAAGCTAGATATGAATGTGTATGAAGAACACTAAAATGTATATTGATGTTGCAGTAACAGTCCTATCACCAAGGTGAAATAGTTATCATATAGGAAACTGTAGTTAGAACAGTAGTGTGTATATAACTGTAGCTATTAGAAATGTACAGCATATGTATTGTTATTCGAAGGTGTTAATATTACTTTCTTTACCCCACCCTATAACCACATATAACCCATTCCACGTGAAAATGGTATGTTCAATCACAATTAACACCCCTGGACATTTGTCCTGTTGGGTCATATATATCTGCATGTCTGTTGATGCATCTGCCCTGTTCATACATCCGTACCTGATGGCCTGTTGCCATCAATTAACCCTGCATGTTGTTGGACTGTGTATTTCTGTTCAAATTATGCATGTGTTATGCACGCTGTTCAATGGTGTGAATATCTGGGTGTTTGGTTAATGGGAATACTAATGCATGCTGTTACAACTAATTGTGAATGGTATTATATGTCACTAACCCAAACTGTCATGACATAATGCAAAACATAGGACGACAGGGAAGGCGGGTTCCAGCAGACCCACCTCTCCCACCTCAGCTGGCGAGTGCACTTGGCACTAGTGCCGAGTCTGGACCCTCCTCTGGTGGTCCTGTGCCACCTGCGGGTGGAAGTGCTGCAGGGGATGGGGCTCGCCCCCCCCTCTGCAAGTGTAGCCGGAGGAGAACCACCACTCACCCTCCGTAGCATCCAGACTGTGGTGCGTAGGGAGATTCGGGACTCTGTTCTTGAGCCCCTACGCCAGCTCGAGGCACAGGTGGTGCAACTAACGGGCATGCCTGTTGCCCCGCCTACACAGCCCCCAGCACAGCCCTGACCTGGGCAGTGAAGGAACAGTGGCAACTGCCTATGGGTGGGGATATCAGTTCCACTGTTGCCATCTGTGGGCTCATGGGCTCTGGATATCCAAACCTCCATCCCCGTCAATTGTGTAACCCCCCCACACGTGTCATACACCGCCCCTGTATGCGTCTTGTTTATCTTGTCTGTTTACCTACCCAATCTACCTCCCCAGCTGTACCGACTTCCTTCACCTGACATACCACTCTCACCTGAAAAAAAAAAAAAAAAAAAAAAAAGGGCACTCTGTACCCACAAAAAAATTACGCCCCATACATAGCTGCCCATTCCGCACACATGTCTGCTGGACATGGAACCTATCAATTACAATTGGCTGTACAACAAGTATTATTGTTGTCCTGACACCTCTCTCAGGGGTGGAAGGTTTCAAATGTCACACCAAATTACATACATATGCACAGCTGTTGCTGATGAAGAAATGGGCAGCTATGGGCCTTACCTACATCCCTCCTGCACATCCCAAGCTTGTTTCCCTACTGTCTTACCCTCTTTGTGACCCCTTTTCACCACTTTCCTGTCTCCCCATTTTCTTTTCTTTCAAAGAAAATAGTGCGGTGTGCCAGAGTAAGCACCGTTAAGCGGTTGTAAGCGGGTGTCTTGAGCTAACCGCCAGTGCGCATGCTTGAGCTCTCGCAAACCAGCGCTAACCGGTTACAACTGCTTAAAAGTGCCTTAGTCACTTTGATTGACAGGTCCTGTACTCAGTTCAAAAGAAAATAAAATCCCACTGTCAGTCCCTAACCCAGGACCTTGGAAACACTAGTCTGTACGACCTACCACTAAGCCATGACTCTTATACAAAAACATTGTGCTAAAATAAATATAACATGTAATAGTAGGGATGAATGTAAATGGAATATAGGATGTGTAGTACACAAAGCATGTCATTTAAAATTACTGTCAAAACTACTGGATTTCCATAATAGTAGTGTGTGAACAGAAACAGCCATGCTAGTTGGCAGCTTGTAGATAATAAGGTCAGTTAAAGTACATAGATATATGTATGCATATGTCCATATATATATATAAATATATATCTATATATAGTTGTAGGAGTCAATGTGCATACACACTTGCTACAGGGAACATGAGAGAGGAATGGAGAATTGTGAATATACAACACAGCCTGAAGCATGAGAGAGATACTAACCTTTACACTCACAGAACACTGTCCACAGCATACCAGCATGGTCCCCACCCTCACAATCTGAAAGGGCAATGCCTATCCCACATACCCTTTTATAGCACTGACCTGAAATCACAGTGAGAACTGCAATCAGTACACAACTGGCTGTAAGCAATTAGCAAATGCTAGCTTACAATTGGTGCAGAGGCCATCACATGGACCTATGCAGATACCTACAAAAGCATCCAGTGCTAACACTCCCCACATGCAATACATTCATTGCATTGTCTGTAAGCAGACAGAGGGAGAGCGAGAAGTGAGAGAGAGAGAGAGAAAAAAAAATAAAAAATCAGACACTGTGACTCTGTCACCCGAAGCTGTCAGCACTGACAGTAGCAGCAGCAAGCAGAAGCTGTGGTAACGCAACCAGCTTCGACAAACAGAGGTAATGCAAAGTAGCAGGTTAATAGTGTGCATACTGTGAACCCTCCAAATGTGTCATAGATCTGTATCCATAGGTATGTCCATGTGATATGTTGTGTGTACGTAGTTCCACCAAAAGGGGATGACCATACATCACATGTCAATCAGTCATAGGCCAGGATCCTGGCAGCATTTGTCTGTGTGTTGGCCCAGCAATGGCTGTAGTGACTGCTTTGAAATGTCAGCCAGGCTCAAAAGTCAGGATCAGCCCATCCCAAAGGCACACTGGCTAGGAACAAGTGTCTGCAAGTACCCGATGTCACTGCATATGCATCCCATACTGCATAATTCCATAGCTTAGCAGACCAGGCCCGTTATGCATATGATGTGGTAATTCCCAGGGTCAGTCGAGGTGCCCCCTTAGTGGTGTGGGACCACTGTTGCTGTATGCCACTGTCCAGGTACATATTCTGTAGCATGGCCATGATAAACTATCAGTGTTATATGCGGTGGTATGTCCTCTCAGAGTGCCAGTAGCACACATCCAGGGGTACCATGAGGTCACAGTGATGCTGTGTGTTCTCCTCTGCTGAGGGCGGCCCTCACCTGGACATGTGAGATGATAGGGAGGTTACATCCAGCTGGGATAAATATTTCAAAGGTGGGGGAGAAGGAGGGGGGATATGTGCACCGAACATGTCTGCAGGATTGTTGCCAATATCCGTGTGTTTGGTGAATGTTAAGTAGGTGTGGATTAACACAGAGCATATCTGAGGCATGTGGTCCATATGGTGTAACATAACTGAAGAAGGCCTTGTGGTCATCCATAGTGTTTGTGTCCATTTCCCTCCCAGAGTAGGCCGTGGCTGTTGTTATGATGGACCGTAGCATAGTACCAGTGCTGACCACAGATGCCTTCCCTTAATGTGAATGTGCTCTGTCCTGCAGTAGCCTCCTGCTATTGTTATACAATCTGCCTCTGTCTGGGGTCCACCGGACAGGATGCCTAACCTCTGTGCATAGGGTCAGGGTTAGACATGTGTGTGCAAGTTCCATGCAATCCGTGGCATGTCCGTGGTAAGCATTTGCAAAGGGGTCAGCAGTGTGGCTTGTGGCTTCCACTGGCCCAGTGTGCTGCATGGATACCATCTCAGTCCCAGCAAGTGAATAACTGTCTAATCACATACATATCAAAGTAGTCTACTGTGCTGGTGGTGGTGGTGGGATATGTATATCCAGGCCGAGTAACGTCTGTCCACATCACAGTAGTGGACAGTGTCCCACATACAGTACCTTGGGATGAACCCCCAGAGTGAGGTTGTGCATTGCACCTGTCAGTGTGTGCTGACCGATGGGGCATGCTACTATGTTGTGTGGAATGTGGCAGGTATTGTTGCACAGGTGTTGGCTGAGCACTGATATCTGGCCATGTACCTGTGTATCCACCATGACACACACATGTGCAACATATGGGAGTAGTAGTATATCACTACACATGAGTATCATGTATAGTATGTGTGCCATATATTGCTGACATGGTCTGCTGATATCCTGTCTGTGTTCTCTTCCAGGGAGATGGTGCGACAGCGTAACCCCACCTACTCTGTGGCGGAAGATGAGGAGATCCACCAGAGCCTGGTGCGGGAGTATGACATCCTGTTTTCCCGCACCAGTCAGAATCAGCAGGAGAGGGCCGCACTGTGGCAAGACCTTGTCTGTAGGGTAAATGATATTGGCACGCATAACAGGACATATGAGCAGGTACGACATCACTGCAGTGATTTAATCCAAAGTGTCCGGCAGTGTGCATCAGATATTCACAGGCAACAGGTCGCCACAGGAGGTGGGGTGGCCACACATCCCCCCCTCACCAGACTGGAGGGGCTACTCCTAAGTGTTGCGGCTCCAGCCCCAGAACACCAACAGCAGTACACCTGCATTATGATGGAGGCTGGTTCCACACAGCAGCACAACATGGAGCGTGCAGGTAATATGCCATATGTACACCTGACTGTTCTCTACACTGTATCATATGCAATATTAATGGCACAGTTGTGCCCACTGACATTAATCTCATCATTTCTGCAGGTCCCTCCAGGGTTACAGCGAGACAGGCCATCCATGCTGGTGAGTGTGTTTAACATAACCTATAATAGTCCTGATAATGCTAGTAACAGTAGTGTAACTCAGTAGTGCTCTGTGTGTATACTGCGGAGTGTGCATGTGTGCATGTGTGCAGGTGTGCCTGTGCCCATGTGTGCATGTGTGCATGTGTGCATGTGTGCATGTGTGCAGGTGTGCCTGTGTCCACGTGGGCATCTGTGCATGTGTGCATGTGCCCACGTGTGCCTGTGTGCATGTGTGCATATGTGCCTGTGTCCACGTGTGCATGTGTGCATGTGTACACGTGACCATGTGTGCATGTGTGCATGTGCCCATGTGTGCATGTGACCACGTGTGCATGTGTGCATGTGTGCATGTGTCCATGTGTGCATGTGTCCACGTGTGCATGTGTGCATGTGTCCATGTGTGCATGTGTCCACGTGTGCAGATCTGCATGTGTGCATGTGTGCCTGTGTGCATGTGTGCATGTGTGCATGTGTGCCTGTGTGCATGTGTCCATGTGTGCATGTGTGCATGTGTGTATAAGTGCATCACTGGTAACAATGTCTGGAGACTGTAAACTGTGTTTCCTGTCTTCATCCCACAGGTTCTGGGGCTGCTCTGGTGACCTGCAGCAGGGAACCTGAATCCTGTGCCACGGCTACTGGTAATGATGATATTTGTGTAATGGTACAGGAAGGTGTGTCAGGGTCTGCCATTGGTCAGCCAATTGACAGTACACAGCTGCATACCTCTCAACCTAGAAACATCAAAAATCTGGACAAGGCCCATGAAAAATAGGTACAAATCTGTACACTGATTAACATCTGATTTGCATACATAATTATGTAACCCCGCCCACTCCAATGGAATTGTGGGATACCAACTTTCAAACGCAAACTGTAGAACAGACAACCAAAATATGACACCAGAGTCCCCCTGGCCTGCAGCCACTCCGCTATCCCATTACCTGGCTATTTCGCCCCATTTACTATAAACACTAATGTGTGCATACTGCTTTACTTCTACAATGATTATTTGGATTTTATTTTTACAGCACAGCAATGCACAAACACTAACAGACATCCGGTAAACGCAATACTGTTTCACAATAAAAATAGACTTGGCATTAAAACTTACATTCATTGAAATAGCATTAAAACCCACACACCACATCCAAAGAAAAGGCATTTGGCATTCTGGCCAGTGGTGGATAAAGATTACCTTTGGGCTGTTTTCAAATCATTGGCCCCTTTCAGACAAAACAAGAAACATGCATGTGTTCTTTCTTTGATGCACCTTCCTGACTTTAGTAAATTATATTCCTTGTATAATATAGCACACTTGTTAGACAGAGTGCATTTTAAATTTATTGTTTAAACATTTTTCCAGTAGACTTACTGAAGGCAATGAAACAAAATGCATGAATCAATAATGCCAAAACTGCCCAATTCAGAACATTTTCCATCATAAAAGTCTACTTCCACACCCACACTATAAAAAGAATGACAGCAGTGTAAGCCATAGGCATCTTGCACAGCTTCTCACACATTTCCAATTTCATTTTTTTTTTGGGGGGGGAGGCAAATAGTCAAAAACCAGGGACACATTTTAAACATTGCTTGTATAATTTTGTAAAGTTGCTGGAACAAAATGTTGTGTTACCACCATGCATTTCACTAGTAGGTCTTGAACCCACAACCCTATGTACTACAGTCAGCATACCATACCACTATGGTGAATCAGCAGCTTCCTGAAAAATAGGAAGAATGAAACTTACTGGCTATCATTTAGTGAATTCATTTCTCACTTCTCACCACAGCTCTCAACCTCTTAGCACAAAAAAAACCTGGACAAAAAGCCAATAATGGGGGAATACAAATTTAGTTCTCACTATAGCTCCCAACTCTTAGCACAAAAAACTGGGGAATACAAATTCAGTTCTCACTCAACTCTTGGAAGAAACAACCTGGGGGAATACAAATTCAGTTCTCACTATAGCTCTCAATTCAGCACAAAACACCTGGGGAATATTCAGTTCTCACTATAGCTGTCAACTCTTAGCAGAAAATACCTTGGGGAATACAAATTTACTTCTCACTATAGCACTCAACTCTTAGCACAAAACACCTAGGAAAAGCTCACAAGTGGTGGTGGTTAGGGACTTTAGGCTCTTTTTACCCCGTACTAAAGGTACAGGGTTTGGGCCTGAGTGCATCTAGCCACCAGGTATATTGAACAGGGGCATTTTCAAACACACACAACTGAGAGGTATGATACACTGCAGTGCCTTAAATGGGTTGTGTGCACTATGAGGCGGTCACATAGCAACACCATTGCTGTAGTATTATAACCTTGGAATGGGATACATATCCAATCGGTAGAGCCTCAATCTACCAATCCCAGAAATTTCAGCCCACTTCTGAACTTGGGCATAAGGCAGATCAGTGATAGAGCTCGTTTAAAACTGGACTATCTAAACTGCAAAACATACCCATTACTTTTGTTACACACTGTTGCAAATGAAAGACTAATGATAAGGCTATGCCAGTCACGCTGACATTGCCTCTGGGATCAAAAGTGATCTCGGAGCTTTAACGCTGCGTAGGGCTCAGTCCTGACCAGATTTGTTAGAGAGGAAGAAACACTATTACCCCTATCTATATCTGTCTATATATCTCTTTGTATATATGTGTGTGTGTGTGTGTGTGTGTGTGTGTGTGTGTATCATATATATATATATATATATATATATATATATAAAGTGTGTGTGTTTTGATAGATAGATGCAGTGATAGACATATTGTACAGATATTTACCATTATGTAACGTATACCTTCTGTTGCTGTGCTTTTAGTGGCTCCTGTCCAGTTAGACCACCACTTTATCTACATTATAATGCTTTCGTAATATGGCTTTAGTACAGGGAATAGTTATTTCTGAGTTGGTTTGTTTATGTTGCTCTTGCTGAGTAACTCATTTAAGGATGCACTACATACCATTTCACTAATTGTTGCACAATAATCTATTGTTTCTGTCGCGTTTCTACAATGCTGTTTCTAAAATAGGAATCTAATAGTTTATTTTATCTGGCTCGTTAGAATACTTTGCTTGAGACCTCTTTTTTAAAATCAAGGCCTGCTCCACTGGCAAAACATATTCATTATTATTATTATTAGCTCATGCAGTTGCCTGACTAGATACACTTACTTAACAATTTTTAATAGAAGAAAGAACTCTGCTTGCAAAGACAAAGCAAAGCTATCAGGGTACCTTATAATACAAGGCATTAAAGAGTGCTGGAGTAAAACCACATAAGCAAATTATAGAAGCAGCAAAAGATAGAATATTTTTCTTAAGAACTACACAATGTTCTCGGTCGCATGACAATACTGCAAAAGAAGAACGCTGAACAAATGTTTATTTTTGCAAGAAGTTCTAAGTGACACTGCTCGAAGCCCATACAATTCCTATTGTTTCCTCTGTTGCTTTATAAAAGTCTCCTAATTTGATGTGCCAGGATGAACAGCGTTTTCATCATCCTTAATATGGTTTAAAGTACTAGCGTTCACACAATTACATCAACATAAAAGTACAGTGCAGTGCATTTATACAAGGAGAAATCATAACCAAACAGAAATAAGAAAGGCAACAGTAAAATGTGCCACTCCAAAAGTAATGTAAATTGATTTTGAAAAACAAGTAACCGGAAAACATTTCTAGCCAAACGCATACTCACCCTGTTTCTCCCAGAGCAAGTCATGTTTTCAAAACATCTGAAGAGTCCACGCTCAGCTGGAAAACCGCTAAAACTACAGCTCCTAATCCTCCATTTAGTGTTTTGGATTAAGTTGTTTGCTTACAGATCTGCCACCCAAAATTCATTAAGTGCTGCTGTTATTTCTGCCATTCCTGCTCGGCGTGCTCGCATTTGAGTAGAGAGTTCTGTGCGCATGACATGAGCTCCAAGGAGCTCAGTTCCGACAGGCTGGTAGCCCTGACGGAGCTGACGTCATCGTTCACGTGATGACGTCAGCTCCGTCAGCGCGAAAATTTAAAAAAGAAAGAAAAAATCGGAAATGAAGGGGTGCCACTCGGGAATCGTGGCACCCCTTCATTTGAACCCCAAAACTCGGTAAAAACCGAGTAATTCGGTGCAGTTGGGAGGTCTGCACAGCTGTCAACCCCATCATTGCGCACAGTCATCCTGCCTGTACATCCTTTGTCACCATTGTCCCTAGGTGATGGACAGGATACAGCGGGCATAGACCAGGGTAATGTGGTACCTGTGGCACATGCATCCCCACACAGCAGCCATGGACAGGGTCCTCCGATGGTACCACACAGACAGTTGCCCATGGGTTCTCGTGGGAGCATCCGTGGGCGTACTGCCTCTGGCCGACGTGCCCAAAGAGGTCTGTCAACCTCAGCTATATTTCGGACTGTCATGCAGGCACAGTCACGTATGGAAAGGTACACCAGACAGGGTCTGAGGGAGCTCAGAGCATGTCACACAGCCATGACAGACAGTATGCGTGACATTGCGGATGCTATCCGTAACTTCACCGATGTCATAGACAGACGTTGTGGGGACATATTACAGCAGTTCCACAACCAGATGTCCATGAGCCAGGGCAATGGCGGGCGTTTGCGGTGTCGACGTGGCCGTATGCCGGCAGCAGCAGCAGCTGGCAGTCGGCGCGGATGACAACAGGCTCGCACACGCCCCCATAGTGCCAGCAGCAGCCCCAGCAATGCTGGGTCTGTGCTGTCATCGGAACGCCCCAGGAGACCACGTGCACGTGGCTCTGGACAGTCCTAACAGGGACTTGTGTCCAGTCAACACACTCCCGCTTCTGATGACAGTACCCAGTCTGGCTTTGTACTGGATACGGTCCATAGCACACCAGCCAGACACTGATCTGTATGGCCTGCCAAGTGCAGTCTGTGGCTGTCCACAAACCCCTGTATATGGCAGCCATGAGGTGGAACTGTGTGCGTGCATACACACATGCGAAATGTTAACACTTAGGGCAACCACATACATGCACACACTGCACCAACACTGCCCCACCCTGTACTGCTGCCCCTCACGAACACACATACACACACATGTCAGTTGGTGGTATCAGTGGCTGACTCAGGCATACCTAATCCACACCCTGTGCATATGATGACACTGTGCCACCTCCTGCAATCTCCAACATCATTGCGGGAACAGGTAAACACATTGCTGATGCACAGGGTGACTACATAGAAGTGTATTAGTAGTATCATGTTGGTAACAGTACAGTGTGCTGCTATGACTGTGTGTTTATCCCAGCATGCCTGCTGCAGTAACTGTATGAATGTCCTGAATTGTTATCTGCACCCATAGTACATACCAAAGTATAACAGCTGCACATAATTGCATGCCGGTGGTAAGGTTGTCAACAGATAGCCGCATACATGGGTAGCACAGGGGGAAAGCTAACGCAAGTAGTGATATCCAATGGTGGACATGTACAGTAATGGTGTCAAGTTGGCCACAACGACTATGCCATGTGGATGTTCGTGCATGTAGATATGTGTGCAGTACCAATGTAATCCAAATCACAAATAAGTATGACATAATATCGGTTCTACCATGGGCATCTGTGCTGCGTATTCCTGGGTACATGTTGATAGTGCCTACATATTTGCATTGTTACTTACTGTTATTGTTACCCCTTCTTTGTTGTATAATGCACTACTTCCAGCCCTGTTTACTGTAGCTTTGTTTGCATGCATGTTCGCTTTGGGGTCCCCTGGAACACTGCTTACACCTGCAATGCAGTTACAGTGCTTCTGTAGACTTCTAGTGACATCTGCATAGCGTACGATACGTATGCCAACTTTACACATGACAGAACGTCACTGTCTGTCCTGTATGCATGTACGTTGCCTGTGACACATTGCACACGTCTTACCTGGCATTTACCCACATGTGCAGTCATATATGTCAGTGCTATGAAACAGTAGCGGTACACCCACACATACACACCTTCAGTATGTTGTTCCCCATTGGCCCTATGTGTTGGTACTCACCATGGCAATCACACTACTAGGGTAGCATGTGCAAAGGTAACCTGTGAATCGCCTCTATGGTCCAGTTGTGGTTTATGTGAGTCATGTGTCATTGTCACAGCTGCCACATGTATGCAGTCAGCCATCACCCTTGGCCAGGAACGTACAACACATGTGTGGGATGCCACCACACAGCCAATCTGGGGACTGGTCTCTCTGAACCCAGTAATGCCATACCCTGTCAGGTGGCATGTCATATATACTACGTCCAGGACAAACGTCAACCCCAATCCCTGCTGCTACTATTGATAATACCCCTGAAGATGTTCCTGATAGTTTTGACCAGTCCTTTACTGAGACATTTCAGGCCCTAGCTAGCCATCTACCTCCTAGCTCCCCTGGTCCTGAAAGTAGCACCCCTAGAAAACTACTTGCGTCCAGCTGCCAACCAGTCGCCACTTCACTTCTCCGTACCTTGATTGCAACAGTGAAACCCACTACACTTTCTGCTGATCAACTCCCTGCCGAGTACCTATCAAAACCAGATGATGCTATTGCTTACCCCGTCTCAAAGGTAATCAAAGGAACCATGTTAGAATCTAACTTTCCCACCATCTGGAAAATGTCATATGTAATCCCACTTCACACAGGAGGCAGCTCTACTGAAGTCTCCAATTATAGGCCAATAGCTATACTCTCTCCACTTGCAGAGATTATGGAAACTTTCATCATAGACAAGTCATGCACCACCTAATCCAAACTCGCATTATGGCAGACACTCAGCATGGCTTACGTCTTCATCACAGCACTACGTCAGGCCTCCTTGCCCTTATTAACACCATAAGCCATACTTGCAACAATAATTATATATCCGCAGCCCTCTTTTTGGATAATTCAAAGGCATACAATATGGTTGATCACCAACTTGTACTCCACACCCTGCAAAGACTGTCTAGATACTGGAGCCTTTCAATGGTTTCAATCCTACCTGCATGGTCGACAGCAGGCTGGCCTCTGGCAGAACAAACTCTCTAACCTTCTACCTAACACCCTCAGAGTACCACAAGGCTCTATACTAGGGCCCTTGCTGTCCTCCATCTTCATTAACGACCATTATACTGTCATCCCAAAAGTCAGCTGTATCCAATATGCTGAATACTCTACTCTGATCTGCTCAGCCACATCTCCAGTAGAGTTATGGTCAGCTACCCAGACCACCTTTAATACAATAGCAAACTGGCTTTCTGAACATCGTCTGATCCTAAATCCCAATCAAATTAAACTGCTGTTATTTCACCAACACGTAGGTCTACCACTTTCACCGTTACCATAACATCAACTGATGGCACAATAATCTCCCCTGACCCATCTCCGAAACTATTAGGTGTCATCATAGACAATAATCTCAAATGTGACATACATGTTAACCAGATTAGCAAAGCCATCAATAGAAAACTAGGGTCACTTTACAGAATTAAAGCCTTCCTAGCCCTTCCAGCTAAAGGTGCCATACCTCGCTCACACCTTGTTTCAACACTTCTGTATGCATCCCCTCTACTCTCGAATATGAACAAGACTGTCCTTAACAAACACTCAATTTGCTACAACCACATTGCCAGGTTTGCCACTGGACTGCCTTTTAGGACACATCATTGCATCAATCTAAATCAGCTTGGTTGGCTTGCAATACCCAGCCTAATACAGTATAACCAACTGATTATGGCCTATAAAATCCTCTATAATCCAGACAATACTCCTGCACTTCAAATATTATCACCCCCTATAACAATCCTAGACCACTTCGATCCTCTAACAAAGTACTACTTCAGACTAGCAAGTTTAATAACACAGCCGGTGATTCTCTCTTTGCAAACCCTGTAAGTAGATCCTGGAACTCACTTCCAGCTGATATTACCCTACTGTCCACCTTAGGTCAATTTAACAGTAGACTCAAACAACATTTGTCACTTAACTGGCTATGTCAATGTATCAAGCCTGGCTAACTCCAATGCGTAACTTCTGTGAACCACTTTACTGTGTAATTTTAATTTAATCCTGACTTGTGCTCAGGCCTAACATTAACCTGTGGAACATGTTTGACTTGCTTACTTATGTAATCTCTGTAAATAATCTGTTTGTAATATGTAATGCTAGTATTATGTAATGCTGTATCTGCTACCCTCGTAGCTTGTCTCAACGGGCCTCCCTGGAAATGGACATGCATCCAGTCGGGCTATCCCAGTCAACAAATGTAGGATAAATAAATAAATCAATACAATATATTACAGTGACGACAATACCAGTCAGACATTGACACACACTGACAGCATGCTGAACACACTGGGGCATACGTGGGGACTCAGACTAGCAGCCTGCCTGGGCATCACACACCTCTGCAGCTGGCACACAGGCATATGTTCCGTCGGAACAGAGCACATGCCACACATGGCACGCACATCCCCTGTGCCACACACTCACAGCCTGTAGGGCTACACAACACACCTGCTACAGACGTGTCAGGTACCTGTCTTGTGTGCTGCACTGGGGTCCCGCTCAACAGGCTGTATCTGGTGAAGGTCACAGTGATATGACTCAGGGGCACTATGGTCCACCACAGCACACATGCATACAGGTCAGTTAGAGGCATGGACAGATATGACTCACTCATTGACCATGCCAGTGTGGCTGCCTGAGACATACCTCCCTGGACTACATGATAGGGAACATAGAATGGATCTCTCAGCATGTGGCACAGGCCAGTATAAGCCTGATGTTGGTTGCCAACATACCCTCACCAGGTATTCTACCACTATATGTGGGAAGGGTGTTGTATGTCTACATTATGCTCAGTCTCCACTGTCATTCATAGGGTATCCACTGGCTGTCAACGTGTGCTTACATGCTAGGAAGCCACAATGATGTGCACGGGTCATCTTGCACGTGACACCCATGGCCCGATGTATAATGGCAAAGCTCCTTGGTACACACATACTGCCTTATGCTGCAGGACATGGTTTACATAGCGACCTCCGTGGGTATCACACAGGTTAGGACACTAACAGTGCTGCTACACAACAACAGCAGTGTACACCGGAAGATGCATGCACCAGACACTGCCCTCAGCACGATGAACTGCAATGTCTGTGCAGTACCAGATTCATGATTCATGGCTCACAGGTGTTACCCATCACTGACAGGTTATGCCCCATACCATGCCTGTCATCCCCTACACATGTAACACACATGGATAGGGGGGTGGTATCCCAAAGTAACACAGATACACACACCTCCAGGTTGTTGGCACAGCACAAACCATCAGGGCCTACTCATGTGCAGCTGACAGTGTGTCGGACTGCCATCTGGTTCATAGCCTGGCACACACAACCCTCACATACACAGGAAGACCACCTATCCTCCATAACAACACCGGCAATATGACATCTCATGAACTGTGTTTATAAGGCCGTACTGCATCCAGCCAAACATTGTGTGTGAGCATTACTGTAGCTACAACACTCTAGTTGAAGAGTTCACAGCATGTGGTCACTGAATTGCAGTGGAATGACATGTTACCACTACCACAACAGGTGGGAACATGCAGCACCTGTATATCGACTACATGTACACTATATGGCCCAGATCAGATGTGTATCCCCTGCTGTAGGTCTTTCACCATAGACACCCACACTGTATAGGGACATACCACGTGCGGACCCTGCACAGTAAGACACAGTCATATTAGTATACATTGCAAATACCATTTATTAGACATGGTAACTACTGCAGGTCACAGGTATTTATGTGTATGTGTCACACACATACATCATGTGTGCAATGCCATTGCTGGTTTAGGCAATGGCATGCATTGTTATGTACAAACACCCACACAAGGTCATACTGTGTGACACAACCACACGCAACAGTTGTGGGTTACCAAAACATACCTATCTGTACTCTGACAATGGTAATAGACACAGTAGCAGAGCACACTATTGGCATTACTAGCCAACTAGCCCTGTTTGGCTGTGCTGATAGTGTGGTGACATCCCCTGTGTTTACTAGGGGAGTATGCAGCATCTGGTGTATTGTAGTATTTGCCAAAAGGATCTGTTCCCTCACACTTGCATTTACACACACCCTACTACCCCCACACACATGCACACTTGCCATTTGCAGGATTCATTCCCCTACCTAACTAAGTCATGACACGTGAGAGGGACGCATTAGCAAAGCGCACTATTTGGTTTACTGGATAGTTCATCTTCTCTGGCTATACTTATAGGGTGCTGACAACATCAGTATTTTGAAAGGGTAATGTGCATCAGGTAGTGTGATCTCCTGATTGCCAAAACTAACATGTTTTTCATACGGAAATGCACACACACAAACTCTCCACATCCAAACACACACACATGTCATTTACAGGTTTCAAACTCCTACCTAACTACATTACGATACGCAGGAGAAACACATTAGCAGAGTGTGCTATTCACATTACTGGGAGGCTTCCTTTCTCCTGCTGTACTTATAGGGTGCTGACATCATCTGTGTTTAGAAAGGGGAGTGTGCATCCTGTAGTGTGTTCTCCCAGTTGCCAAAAGGGGGATTTTCCTCACACAAATTTGCACACACACAGCAACCCCCCTCATCCAAACACACACACTTGCCATTTGTAGGATTCAAACCACTACCTAACTATGTTATGACACTCGAGACGGATGCATTAGCAGAGCGTGCTATTCGCATTACTGGGAGGCTTCCCTTCTCCTGCTGTACTTATAGGGTGCTGCCATCATCTGTGTTTAGAAAGGGCAGTGTGCATCCTGTAGTGTGTTCTCCCAGTTGCCAAAAGGGACATTTCCCTCACACATATTTGCACACACACAGTAACCCCCCTCATTCAAACACACACACTTGCCATTTGCAGGATTCAAACCACTATCTAACTATGTTATGACACTTGAGACGGATGCATTAGCAGAGCGCGCTATTCGCATTACTGGGAGGCTTCCCTTCTCCTGCTGTACTTATAGGGTGCTGACATCATCTGTGTTTAGAAAGGGGAGTGTGCATCCTGTAGTGTGTTCTCCCAGTTGCCAAAAGGGACATTTCCCTCATACATATTTGCACACATACAATAACCCCCCTCATCCAAACACACACACTTGCCACTTGCAGGATTCAAACCACTACCTAACTATGTTATGACACTCGAGACGGACGCATTAGCAGAGTGCGCTATTCGCATTACTGGGAGGCTTCCCTTCTCCTGCTGTACTTATAGGGTGCTGACATCATCTGTATTTAGAAAGGGGAGTGTGCATCCTGTAGTGTGTTCTCCCAGTTGCCAAAAGGGACATTTCCCTCACACATATTTGCACACACACAGTAACCCCCCTCATTCAAACACACACACTTACCATTTGCAGGATTCAAACCACTACCTAACTATGGTATGACACTCGAGACAGATGCATTAGCGGAGCACGCTATTCGCAATACTGGGAGGTTTCCCTTCTCCTGCTGTACTTATAGGGTGCTGACATCATCAGTGTGTGCATGCTGTAGTGTGTTTTCCCAGTTGCCAAATGGGACATTTCCCTCTCACAGCCTTTCACACACACAAACCCCACTCACCCACACACACTGAGCATTTGCAGGATTTGAACCCCTACCTAACTATATTATAACACTTGAGGGAGATGCATTAGCAGAGCGCACTATCCGAATTACTGGGCATCTGTTCTGCACCTGTAGTATTTCTAGGGTGCTGACATCTTTATTTCCACAGAGGTATGTAGATGTAGTACTACCTGTCAGGTGGGGGATAGCATACATATGCATTTGCAGCCACCTACGTCAGGGTCAGATATGCACATCACACTGGCAGGTTATGTTCTATACCATGCTTTGGGACCACAGGACCTGTAACACACAACACAACCAGTCCAGAACACCACACCCACATCCAGGACACACACTTAGCTTCCCTGGGAACAGTGCCAGGATATGCAGGTATTCACATACACCACTCCAGTTGTTAACATCAGGTACAGGCATATTGTGTGTGAGAACTACTCAGGCCTCTACCACTTTACCCTACCGCCACTACAATTTGTGGGTCCATGTGCTATGGCAGAACCACACACCACAGCCACATGGGTGAATACATATTGCACCTGTCCATCTGCAACGTGGGTACTCACTGTTCCACACCAGAGGTAGACCACCATTGTTGATATCTGACCATGACCACCTTTCCCTGGACATCCATATCTCATCTCTACCCCCAGGCAAGGTTGTCACTGCACACAAACTGTGTTTAGCACAAGCAGACTCTACACTTGTGTAGACTGGGGTGGATGACTTCAGAGGACCCATGCTGGAGGACTATACTGGCCACTCAGCATAATCTTTGACACTTGCATCCTATGAGCATGTGTACAGTTTGCATTGGTCATGCTATCCCACATATACCCATGACTGCTCCACAACAAGACACCTGTCAGCTGTACACCGGCCATATATGCGCCGTTCAACAGACAGAGCGACCTAATACATTGCAGAGCTGTAGCCCACAGAGGGAGGACATCTGTGGACGGTTCCAGCGCGGCACTTCATTCACACATACTCATTACAACACAGTGTTGACAGTGGAATCATCCAGAGAATGCAGATAGGGCTCCCCTCAGTCTGTTATTGACGGACACCTACTGTCAGAGATCCTCAGCAACCCTCTCACAGCACACACCGACAACATGGCTGTGGCACATTCAATCCCTGAGACCTCCACGGTGCCCCTGCTTGACAGAGGCACAGCTCACTAGCCTCACATGTTGCCTTCTGTGACCTACTTTACAGTGGCACGGTAGCCTACTATCCTGGGGATGCAGATGCCAAGCACACTCTGGCTGAGCTGCCATTCCCTGGGGCAAGAAGCCTAGTATTGACCTCTACACCCATATGTTCAATTGTCGGATGCACAATATTTGTTGTGCTGTTCTACTGTTTGCAGGTCTTTATTGCCATAGCATTCCCTGTTCCTATGACCAACTTGTGTATCTGTGGCAGATGTTTGCATATGAAGGCGATCCACTATATCACTTATGTCTCTGTGGTCATTTACTGTGTGCACTGGGCTGATTGCTGTGTTGTGGTTGGTTCCTGGACTGACACGTACAAATACCAGATATGTGTGGCCAACTGCTACACGGAGATATTGCCTAAGTGTGTGAGCATGCCCAGTTCAGCCTTTCCATGGCATGTTGTCTGACATATGCCTCATTTATCAAAGTGTGCAAGCATGCCCAGTGTGAGCTTTCCATATGTTGTACTCTGAAGTCCAACACATATTTGGGTGTGTGTGACCTTCGACATTATCACACGTTTATGATTGTGTGCTGGGTGTCATGTTGTGTACTAACTGGCCAACTGCTTCGTGTCTGCTACAACAGGGATTATACTGTGCCTGCAGGAATCGCATGGGATACTTTGCAGACAGTTCTCAACATACTTTCATAATGACCTAACACTGTAGTACCGTATAGTGTACTGGTTCGGTACTTTCACTGTAGTGGACAGTATCCTGGGCTTTAGTCCTATCACTGCTTGACATCTTCATAGTGAGCACAACAGACTGTGTAGGGGCCAGTTGTGCACATATGACCATGTTGCAATATGTTCAGATATGGACTACCTACACCAGGCTCGTCCAACATTGCTAGTGTATTCCACAACATGGGTGGACATTGGCAAACACTAGCGATGTTCCGTAGGCCATTTCTGATGGTAGTCACAGGGTGTGTTTGTCCTTCGACACACATTGTAACTGGAGTTTGCCATTACATATGTCATGGTTGGTATACTGTGCCTCTGTCTACCTCTGACATAACAGTGATACCCAGGGTAGCCTACCATCTCCCATACACTCATCAGGATGCCTCTTGAGGGGTGTCGATATGTGGCACTCTGGCTGACCTATACCAGGAGTTTACTGAAGTGTGGGGGTGCCTTCTGTGTTATGGATCATTCTGTACAGCTTGTCCTATGTATGTCAGTGCTGGGGTTCAGGTCTCTCATGTGCATAGCTCACTGCCATTCAGATTGTACAAGGTGCAACATGTTCATTCATTCCAGGTTGGACATGGCTTCATACATCAGGCACAGCTTTCCTGTAGCTGGGAAGGATGGCGGTGTGTGGGGCTGCAGTTTGTTTACTCAGGCAACACATGGCATCTGTTCAGGTTCTTTGCTACCCCTGGTGGGGTACTGTTGTAGACTTTACAGTTGTTGGAGGTGTCTGCTGTGGTATATCCCACAGGGGCTATTGTAGTCAGTTGTGATGCTGATGGAGGATGGCTGCAGAGCCAGAGTGAGTTCCCCTTATCTACATCTGCCAGCCTTCATGTTTGGGTGGGTATATGGTACATGTTTCTGCAAACACTACAGACACATGTTTGTCCAGTGCAGGTTATTTATCACCTTTTGTACCCAGGACTCACATTACATGTTAGGTGCCTCATGGGTTAACACCTGTGTGGTAATTTGTGGGCACTTACTGTATATCCACGGTGGTTGTCTATACACAGTTCTGCGATTAGCTTGCTGACATGGCTATGGCTACAGTTGTCTGTTTGTAGGTGGCCCTTTTGTGGGTTGCTTGTGTCAGCTGGGGGTCGGATATGGTGGGCTGTTTGTACTCCTCTGCATACATGCTCAGTCACAGTCCTTCCATGTTGGCCTATACCTATGGGACATGTATACAGAACGGGGTGGGGGGCCAAGACCAGGCCTTGTGGGATGCCACTCATATCCGCTTTGTAGTCTGACATGGATGCGGCATGTCTGACCATGTCAGTTCTGTCCTTGGTCTGCTTTGCAACCCCTCTACTGACATAGGGGTGTATATTTAAGCTGGTGAACATATCCATACTGAACACGTACGGTATTGTCTAGAAGCATGTGCACGGTCCAGCTACGCTGTGTGGACCACATAGCCCTCATCAATGACCTTAATGACTGCTTCAAATGGGTCAGACATGTTTAGGGGCCGGTTCTGCAGTTACAACAGCCACAGTGTGTAGGGTCCAGTATCAGTAGGTCCACATTAGCCTTCTGTCTGCAGTACATACTGATCCTTTCCATAGCTGTGCATAACAAGCTTGTCAGGATCCTGGGGTGGTAGTTTGGAGTATCCATTCAGGCAACACCTTTGTTGTGATGGACCACTGTTGTTGTACACTGCTTTTTGGGTACATATCCTGTGGTAAGGCTGACATTGGCCAGTAGTGTGATTTTGCATTCCATTACTCTTGGGGTCCATGTTGGCCTCAGCACAGGACACCATCACATACCTTTGCTGCTGTGTGTTCTGCTTTGCAGATGATGGCTGTTACCTCAGCATCTGCAATGTCAGGGGACCATCTGCTGGGATAGGTATTTTGCACTCGGGGGGGGTGTTTGCACTGCACCTGACA
Source organism: Protopterus annectens (assembly GCF_019279795.1). Classification (NCBI taxonomy): domain Eukaryota; kingdom Metazoa; phylum Chordata; order Ceratodontiformes; family Protopteridae; genus Protopterus; species Protopterus annectens. The sequence goes on from NC_056728.1 coordinate 1,266,808,988, forward strand.
GGTTGTATGTTCGCAATATGTATGTGTGTTTGGTATGTTGTTTGTAATATCTGTGTGATTCGGAGCATATCTGTGGATGCCCAGCATGGTTCCTACCATCAGTTGGGTAAGCCTTGTGATTATCCTTAGTGTCCTGTACGTGTTGTATCTTCATAGGTTCATGGGTTCATAGTAGGCTAGACACCCTAGGCCATTAGTAAGCCTAGCTAGAGTGTGTGTGTGTCTTTCGCCACCCCTTGCTATGTTCAATTATGGCCATTTATGAGGTTCTTCACTGTGCCTCTGTCTGGTCGGGACACAGTGGGGACCCCCAGTATATATGTACGGTCATCCATCCACTTGGCAATATTCCTGTTGAGGGGTGTCAGTGAGGGGCTCTGCCTACCATGGATTGGAATCCTGTTTCTGGGTGTGGGGAGCCTATGGGTTATGTATCTGTCCCTCCAGCACATCTTATTTCATTATGTGTTGAGGTTGACATCTGTGACTCTCACAGCTCCAATGGCTTTGATTTCCTGTGGTGTAGCATGTCCATTACTCCTGTGTTGGACATGGCCTGGTACAACAGACATACAATGCCTCTGTGTAGGCAGTGTGTGACTGCAGTCAGCTGGGGTGTCTACAGCCAGGCAGCATATGACATATATTTCACACCCTTTATCCTGTTGGTGGGGTAACTATGAGGTCTTCCGAACTGCTGCAGGTGTCACGTATGGTACATCCCATATGAGTCATTGTACTAGATTATGGGTCTGATAAGGGAACAGTACAGTGACACAGTGACCTCTGTTGATGTTGGTGTGAATCCTTTCATGATACGGTGTCCAGTATCAACAGTCTTCATAGCCACATTGGCATTGTGGCTGGCACATGACAGATTAATGTCGACCTGTGTCCCTAGGTCCCTGATGACTCCTTGCATACATAATGGTTTGACACCTATGTGGTACTTTGTGTACCTTGTCTGGTATTTGGTGGGACATCCATACTGTCCAGTGTCTTCGGATGTCTGGGTGGGGTTCTTGTGTGTGAGAGTGTGGTCTGTCGCATGCTACAGACTGTACAGCAGTTTTGACTACAGTTATGTGCCCATGGGTGGTGTCCGCTGCTTTGTGCATTGTCAGTTACCTGGCTATATAGGTGTCTGTGCTGCATATGGATACTCCCCCTCCTTTGATGTCTTGGTGCAGGTGTTGGGGCCATAACACATGGTATGTGGTATAACCTAGTAGTGCTGGTGTGGTATCACTAGGCCTGCAGCAGGCTTCTGTCACTGGACAGGCATCACTGTTCTCCATAATGGGAAGTGCCTCAGGGGCATGCATATTGCAGTTTACACATCTGGCATTGGTCAGCATTACCCTTATGTTTCCTACCACTTATGTTTTCTAGGGTGGTGGGTAGTCTTTTTGGCCTTGCCTACATACGGCTCTATGGAGGCGGCAAAGGCCTTATCCAGTATCCAGACACACACGGGTAACAGCTGACAACCACCCCTGTAACAGCAGCATGGCTTGTCATGCTTGACATCTCAAGCAGACACACATTACACCCTCTTGGACTGACAGCTGTAACTGTGCCAGCTGTTAAACATGAGCATTCTGTGTTTGTACTGTGGCATCATTCTTGGTGAGGGTTGGATGCTGCACACAGCCAGTGTCATCCCGCTCTGGGGTACATACTCGGAGGGACCATCCATGTCTCATTTGATGTTGACCAGGGAGGTACATCTCAGGTAATTCACACCAGCATGGACATTGAGTGCATCATATTTCTGCTTGCTTTGGGGTGACCTGCGTACTTGTGTTAAGTGGCATTTTGTGGCTACCTACAAGCAGCTTACTCTACCCTTTCCCTTGTTCAGTCTGGTGAGTGGGACAGCTGTGTTTCTGCCTATACAGACACCTATTACGACTGTATCAGGCATGTTGTTTCTCCTTCGGGCCTGTGACTGTTTGGCACACCAGCTTTGCATACTATTCATTGCATGTGCTATGTTTGAAGGTTGTGGTTGCTTGTGATCTACTTTGGAGGCATCTGTTGGTGTGGTGTGTTTGTAATTAAGGCCTCCGGGAATATTTGTCTGTGTTTATGTGTTTGGTTTACAGTTGTGGTAGGTCTATGTGGGACTGGGTTTGTGGTGTATGTGGTTACCTTCTCCTCCTGACTAGTGTTGACAGTACTGAGTTGTTGGAGCTCAACCTCTGCTTTGGATACATGGATGCATCTATCACATATGTTTGTATTTATTGGGGGGTGTTGTGGTTGTCTGTGTACTTGGTACTGGCGTCACATTGCTTCTGGATTCATAGGTTATACTTGTTGTGGCTGGACTTAGTGGATTGTATGTGTGGACATATGTTGTTGCCATACTACTGGTCAGTGATTACTTCCCTTTTTATGTTTGCTCTATCATGTGGTATCTTCCTCATTCTCTTGCATGGTTTGGTAATGGCTGGAGCCCAGCATGCCAGATGCCTGCGTGTATGGCATTGTGTGTTGTTGTTATTTGTGATTGCATACTCCAAGCATTCCTGGCTGTGTTCATGGAATGCCTGTATAACATGTTCTGTGGTGTGTCCCATATTCTGCACTTGCATAGGGCCTTTTGTGGATTCAACATCGGTTTTGAGGGCTGCAACCTATACTTTACACATGTTTTTCACTGTGGTATTCTGGCCAGGGACTGGGGTCAGGGTGTGTATATCCAGTGTGCTTACTCTATGGTCTGGTCTTACCAGTGAGGGGTACACTTTTCATCTTGCCATCCAGTACACATGTTGCTGATTATCACATCCAGTATGCTTACCCCCCTTGTGGGGGTAGTACATTGTTCCTGGGCATTTTGGTTTATGGAATCTGGGTAAGTTTCTCCTACTGTGTTGGTGCTAGTACAATGCCACCGGTGTATGTCTGGGTATTTTCAGTCAAGCAATATAATGTGGTTTGGGGGGCTTGATATATTCATGTATTCCGACATAGGCCAGGTGCTGTTCCTGGTATTAGGACAGTGGTCTGCAGCAGGCTATATACTGTGAGGCAGTTTTAGCCATTGGTATTTGACCATGGATATTCCATGCTGCTTCTTGTTGTGGTACCAACATGGGGGTGTGGTTATCCTTGCCATTTCTTGCTAGTCACCCTCCTTTTGTAGCTTGTTCCATGTTTTGCGGCTGTACAGCACAGTATGAGGTGTGACCTGGTAGTGTTAGGGTGCAGATGTGAGCCTTGCCCAGTTCTCTATTACAGGACTGGTATCTACATTCCCCTTACTGTGTGCGTTTACACTGCACACATCTTGCTGTTTGTACATCTGTCATGGGGTAGTATTACATCTAGGTTCCTATCCCTTGTAGAACCTATGAGGTTGGGTTTGTGTTTTGAGACTTACCTATTCAGGGCATGCTGTGGGTACTGACAGCCTTTGCCAGTATCCATGGGGCATGGCATGATAGGTGCATGCCACCCCTAGCAGGTGGTGCATCATGTCAAACTCCGCATATCTTCCCAGCCTGTAACACATTGGCTCCCCTTTGACTGACTGCATTACTTCAGCCAATTACTGTACTTGATCTTCTTGTCTTTATAGTGTGGCATCATGCTTGGTGAGGATGAGATGTTAGGCAGGGTCTTCATGTTTGCATATACTAGATGGTGTTACATTGCTTAACACATGGCAATCATGCCTCAGGTGGTGCTGCAGGGCTGCCTCTGTTGGATGCACATACTACACTCCCTGTACATGTTTGAGAGCAGGTTGTGTCATGTTAGGCATCCCTGTTACTATATGAGTGAGTCAGAGAGGGGTATCATTCCCAGGGTTCCTACTGAGCCAGTGTATGTGCTATGCGTTGCCTCTTTGCCAAGGCCAGGGCATACTGGGCATGCCTCCTTCTGCCTACTGGGGCAGGCTCAGGTTGTTCCTCGTCCGAGTCACGCTCTGCCTGTGATGGCCTTGGCAATGGTGGGGGGCTGTTTGGCCCGGCCCTATGCTGGTCCTGCTGCAGCTGTTTTCGCAAGATCATATTATGTAGCATAGCGCATACCATGACAATTTGGGTACATGTAGTTGGTGTGTACTGCAAGGCTCCACCAGATGTGTTCAGACACCGGAACCGTGACTTGAGCAGCCCAAACACACACTCTATCACATTACGTGTTTGTGCGTGTGCCTCATTATGGCGTTCCTGTTCAGGTGTGTGTGCGTTTCTGATGGGTGTCATCAGCCATGGCTCCAGTGCATAACCTGCATCCCCCACTAGGTGTCCGTGTGGGATGTCCCCATTGGCAAATGTCTGGTACAGCTGCGTCAAATGCCATATGTGGGAATCGTGATAACTCCCAGGGCAGCCAGCACACACATTCATTATTATGCCCTGGGCATCACACACGACCTGGCAGTTGATGGAGGGGAAGCCCTTGCGGTTAATGTAGGCCCTACCCCGCTCACCAGCTGGTGCTTTGATGCATATGTGCGTGCAGTCTATAGCACCCAGTACCTCAGGGTATTCCGCTATTTGCTGGAAGAGATGCATATTGCTGGCCAATACCTCACGGGCATTGGGGAAATATACATGATCACCGACATGTGCTGACATGGCATCCAGGAACTGGTGTAGTACCCTGGAGGCTGATGCCTGTGATATCCCCATCATATCGCCAGTTGGTCTCTGGAAGGTACCTGTTGCTAGTATTCTTAGGCCAACACATACCTTGGTTTCCACTGGGATGGGTTCCCCTCTGTTGGTTCTGTGTGTGAGGCGTGCACAGCTCAACAATTTGCTGCAGGAGCTCTCTGTCCACTCTATAGCGCTCTACTATCTCCAGCTCATGTAACCCGTGGTAGGTGACCCTGGGCCTGTACACTCTTCTCCATCTCCTCACTGTGGGTTGTCTGGCACCATCTGCATTGTCACCACCCTCAGCAAGTCGCCTATGTCTCATTATGACAGCTATGGCAGCCCCTAACATTTCTGCTCTGAGTTCAGCTTTTTCAGTTTTCACTTCTATTAGCTTACTCCTGTCTTGCAGTGTCTCTTAATGGAAACATCCTGCACTACTGTTTGCAGAGTTTTAAGTGCTGGGCTGGGCTACTATTCTGCCTGTGTAATTGCCTGCTTCTAATTGTTTTCACTTGCTAGCTTCAGCAGTTATCCCTGCTAGCTTCCTATTAATTCTGTTGCTTCCTTTTTCCTCTCTGTTTCCTCAGGGGGGAGTAACTTGCATACTATCTGAAACACGCTCACAGTGGCTTACACGCGCGCACACGTGCTTACACGGTTCAGAATCTACTTATTCGGGTTTAAACGCGTGTACACCCGCGCAAACACTGTTACACGTCTGCCAACAGCCTCCAACATACTCAGCCTGCCTTACACGCGTGCACACCCGCGCAAACAGTGTTAAACATCTCCCAACACGCTGCCACATGCTCACACTGCCTTACACACGCGCACACTGTCCTACTCGCGCTTCATGGCGCATCGCGCATGCGGCCAGCAAGAAACTTTGGTGTAGGTTACAGTGTACACCTTCCATTTCTTGACTTTCCATGACTTATCTAGTGGCACACCTCTTTCCATGATCTGTGCCTGTCATCTGTCATGTTACACTGGCCTCCAATGAACTGCATTTCTTTCTACCATTCCCCCTGTGATGTCACCTATCTCCTACTCTATTCCTCCCCCTTTTGTATCTCTTACACTACTCAGACTGTGCTCATTTGGTATGTGACTGTGAGATTCAGTATCCGAACCCTCATTTACATGAGATTGCCTACTAATGCTTAGTTACATGTCTTAGACTCAGCTTCCCCCCTTAGCAACCACTACACGGTGGCCATGTTGGTTTTAGTCTGCTGGTCCCTGCATTGTCATTCCATGTATTGCATGAAACCCACATTTGTGGGTTTATAACCTTCTTTTTCATGGTTTTATACAGCGCAGCCCATTTGCGCGGGGCTGCGCTGGGTTTAAACATGGGTGATCGCCGAAAAAAAAATTATATTTTTAATATTTTTGCATCGGGTTATCTTGCCAATGGCCACATATTTGGCCATTGGCATGCTGCCTGAATCATATGCAACCTTTTTTTGGAGCTGACATCGCTCCATTGTGGATTTTGCAGAAATGTACTCAGTTGTCAACTGAGTACATTTCTGCAGCTAAAACGTCTCCTACACGGACTGGTTTCTGCTTCGTGGATCGCTAATATACCTCATTTGCATACCTTTCGGATGCAAGTGAGGTATTTAGCATGTCCACGCCCAGTCCGTGTAAGAGACGTTTTAGCTGGTCTCTTACACGGAGTTTAGGGCTGTTCCTGGATCGTGAAGCTTGCATGGAGTGTTGCACGTCTCTTACACTCCGTGCAAGCCTTCGTGAATCCTGCCCATAGTTTAATAAATATTTTTCTGACCTTCACTTTTATTACAATTGAGCCTGGCTGTATTAGGATCAGATTTACCTGTTAATTCAGGCATATTGCCTTGTAATCCTGAGGTGCTTACTTTTGTAGTTGTTGAGTTACTAATGATATTTCTTAAATGGTTTATTTGTTTGCAAAGTAATAATAGTTCATTTGCAAAATCTAGTTTTTAATATTTTGTTTGTTAAAAGAAATAGATGAATATGCATTACATAATAACTCCCTTAGTTGCATGATTGCTGATCATTTATATGGTTTTGTACCACTCAGCATACAATTATAGGTTCTAAAGTCAGCTATTATATTCTTGATTGTTCAATTTATGCAGACTCTTTTAAATTATACTTGTCATGCCAGAGAATTCCATGCTGTTTTGGCACAGGCAGATTGTATTGTAAAAATTAGTTAACAGCCCAAAAGCTGGTAGCTTTGTACCTTGCTACTTTGTTGTGACTGCTCCCTTAATAACTTGCTCATGGGCATTGCATTATTTTCATTGTATCATGGAAAGTACACATGTAATGACTATTATTATTATTATTATTATGGCTAGCTTGTAAAAACAAAGTTTGACTGCATTTTCTGCTGATATTAACTGGCATTAAATTTTCAATTTATATTAATTATACTAACTTAGAAAACACACTTGTATCCAATGCAATCTGAAACTAGTCAATTTTATTAACATGAAGATTGCTATTGAAAGTATAAATAGTTACTGAAGATTCTGGTTATTGCCTGATTCAGATGGCTAACTGGTAGGGTGCAGGCAATTTTGATTTTGTTAAAGTTACTCTTTACAGTATTACACGTTGAAGATGTTTATTCTATAGGTTCATAGGTTGATACTAGGCTATAGGCCCTGGGGCCTATAGAAGCCTAGCCATAACAATTCCCTGGATATTTCTTCCCACAATATTTATTTTCCTGGACCCCTGTCTAGCAGGGTGACTGACATGATCCCCGGGTGAATTTCCTATCTTCCATCCAATCATCAAGGTTCCTTTTGAAGAGGGCTAAGGAGGCGCTCTGCTTGACATGTATGGGCAGTCTATTCCAGAGTATGGTGAGTCTCTGGGTCAGGAACCTATCCCTCCAGCATGTTTTGTTTATTGTGATGACAAGGTTTAGATCCCTGAAGCGTGTAGCTCTGAGGGATTGGGATTTCTTTAAGTGGAGTATGTCCAACAGCTTAGGGTTTGACATGGCTTTGTATGTTAAGCAGAGATCACCTCTGAGTAGACAATATGCCACAGAGTATAGCTGGAGTTTTTTTGGATGGTCAGCATATAGATCTGCTTTAGGTTTGTGATTCTTCTAGTGAGGTATTTCTGTGGCCTTTCCAGCTGTTGCAGATGTCTTGTGAGGTACATAACAAAAGGGGCGTTATACTCTATAATGAGTCTAATGAGGGATGAGTACAGTGGGATAATGACCTCCTTTTTTCTGGATGAAAAGCCCTTAGTGATGAGGTGTGCCACATAGAAGGATTTCCTAACTGTTGTGGCGATATGGTTATCGAAGGTGAGACCAAAGTCCACCTGTGTCCCTAAGTCTCTCATCACACTTTTGATGTTTAGTGTACTGCCACCTATGTGGTATGGGTGCATGTTTTTTTCCAAAGGGGATAACTATACATTTCTTAGCATTAAGCTTGAGCCCATGGCTCTGGCACCAGGCATCTGTTTCTGTAAGGCCCTTTTGTAGAATATCCACATTATTTGGGGATTCAGTAATGGCTACCAGTTTGCAGTCATCTGCAAACTTTGTTAGCTAGAGTCCCTTAGTGTTGGCCTGTACTTCAGAAAAGTAGATGCCAAACAAGAGTGGTCCCAGGACTGAACCCTGAGGTACTCCACTTGTCACTTGTCTGGAGCTGGATTTATACTACTTTTACAGTCTGGGTTCTGTCAGTAAGCCAGTTGGCAACCCATCGAGTGACATAGGGATTTATGCCCAGCTTAGTAAGTTTATCTATGATTCCAGAGTGGAGGATGGTGTCAAAGGCCTTGGCAAGGTCCAGATAGGTTGTGTGGACCGACTTACCCTCATCCACAGCTCTGGAGACTGATTTGTAGAAGTCAATCAGGTTCAGGAGACACAAACCCAAACTGGGTGGGGTCCAGTGTTTGAAGGTTGCCAATGTCTTTGTTTATAAGTTCCATGATAATGCATTCCATACCCTTGCAGATCAGGCTCGTCAGACTGATGGGACGGTAGCTTCCAGGATTCAAGGTGGATCCCCCCTTGTGTAGTGGGATAACTGTAGCTGTGCGCCACTCAGTGGGCACGAAGCCTGAGGTGAGGCTATGATTAAACATGACACTTAGGTGAGGTGCCAGTTCATTTTGTAGTTCATGTTGTACACAGCCCGGGATGTCATCTGGTCCCATGGATACTGTATTCTTAGATTTGTAGAGTGCGGTTTCTACCAGTGTGGCCATGATTACCGGAATTTGGCAATCTTTTGGTATTGAGATGGGCCATTTAGGGGGTGAGAGGGGGGTGAAGTTGGCACTAAAGCGATCTGCCAGGATATTGACAATATCCTTGGGATCAGTATATTTAATGCCATTCTATTGTAGCTCAGAGCAGATCTGAGCATTGCCATTTAGATTCTTGACATAACTATAGAATGCCTTGTGGCAATCTTTGGAATCTTTGGCAATGTTATTTTCATAACTAGCTTTTGAGGATTTTATGAGAGATTTCAGCTACTTACTGAGACTGGTGAGGGAGTTTTTTGCATCCTGTGATTTTCCTCTTTTCTGCAACAGTTTCTTCCTTCTGTTGTTTATAGCAGGGGACCACCAGATTGGCTTCCTTTTTTGGAGGAGAGCATCTTGGTTCTATTTGGCATGGCACACTTCATGCATGAGTGGATGTGCTCATAAAGTGCTTTAGTGTAGGATTCAGCAGTCGAACTTTAAGATCCCGTCTGCATGGGTGTAATGAAGTTAGTCACTTCTGACTTCAGTAGCATGAAGTTGGCTTTGGAGAAGTTTATTACGGAGGTTTCCTTACTGGGGGGTGGGGGTGGGGGTGGGATGTGGATGTCAAGGGTGAGCTGCCTATGGTCAGACCTGACCAATGAGGAGGTGATCACTGGTGTGGAGCATCTATCTCCCATGTTGGTAATGATTAGGTCTAGGATATTGCAACCTCTGGTGGGACAATGGATTAGTTGATCCAGTGCATTGGAATTTATGAATTCCAAGAACCGTTGGGAAAAGGTGTTGGCATCCAAGTAGTTTTCCCAGTTAATGGCAGGGTAGTTGAAATCACCCAGTATTAGGGTGTTTGGTTGTATCTTAATATTGTCCAATATGTTTAGAAAGGTGTAGTGAGAATCTTGGGGCATGGTGGGGGATCTGTAGCAAGCTACAATTTGGATTGCAGTCTTACCTAGTGTTAGTTGCACCTGGAGAATTTCAGATGCATTGTGTTGGGCAGCTAGCCTGGAGGTGTGAATATCCTTGGTGAATATGGACACTCCTCCACTTTTAGTGTTTCGGTCTTGGTTTTGTGGCCGAAAAGTGTGGTAAGAGCTGTAGCCTGGTATTGCAGGGGTGCTCTCTGGATCCTTGAACCAGGTCTCAGTTACTGCACAGATATCGATGTAATCCAATTTTAGGAGTGCCTCGAGAGAGTGCATTTTGAGGTTTAGACTTCTAGCATTGAGTGGCATTACCTTCAGATTTTGCATGCTTGTATCTGTTACAGTGGTGGTTTTGTCCTTTGAACCTTGCCTAAAAAGGTACTATAGGGGTGGTAAGTGCTTTAGTCAGTAACCTGAATTCCAGGGGTGACAGATGCAGACCATCTCTGGCAAAGCATCGTGGTTTGTCGATCATGTCTTCCCAGGCAGATAGATACTGGATCCACTTTGTATGACACCAGAAGCTTAGCCAATTGTTGAAGTCAATCATTTTGCCCTTATACTGTGGTATCATTCTGGGTGAAGGCAGGATGCTACTCAGGGCTAGGGTCATACCTGCCTGGGCCACATGATCCGAGAGCTCTTCCATGTCTCTTTTCATGTAGTCCAGGGAGGTACGTCTCAAGTCATTCACTCCAGCATGGACAATGACAGAGTCGTTTTTGTACTTGTTGTGGAGTGACTTGAGTGCATGCGTTATGTGGCAGATCCTGGCACCCGACAGGCAGCTGACTGTAATTTTCTCCTTGTTCAGCCTGGTGAGTTGGACATCAGTGTGCCTGACCTTAGAGTCACCTATGACTAAAGTGTTGGGTACATTGTCTTGCCTTAGGGGCTATTGTTGGGTGGTACATGAGTTATAATATAATTACATGATTTAAAAGTTGGTTATCATGTCTAATAAAAGTTACTTTGCTGGAGTTGGGACACTACTGCACACACATTCCAGTTTGAAAATAGAAAACTTTAATTATTACGTATGGATATTAACATGCTAATAGTATTAATCTTCACAATTCTTATACTGACATTTACTTGCATTGTTGTCAAAACATTAATGCAACAAATGCTAAGGTGTTTTATCTCTTTACATATATTATTGCACTAGTGGTTTAAATAATGTTTAATTTTGTAATACTTTGGGGATATCCTTACACATTTCTAAGTAGTCAGATACATGTCTCTTTGCTCAGTGATTAATACTGTTATCTCCAGTGATTAATAGTTACCTTTTTAGCCACAACCAATTAACCTAGGTAGCTTATCAATAGGCTATTTGGGGGCATTATTGAGAAAGTTGATTCATACAATAACTTGCTACTAAGAGATTTATGTTGTAATTGAAAATTAATAACATAAAGCTATAAGGAGTGAAGTTGAGCCATTCTAACAAACTATTAATTTATGAATAGTTTGTTCAAATGGTTCAACTTCATTATTTATAGGTACATGGCAATTTTTCTGTCCTATGTTTTGTAAACTGTTCGGCCTACAGGCCAGTGACGTTCTGGGAAATACATATTTACTTTATTTAACAAGAGACTTACTGGTGTAATTTTCATAGTAAATTTAATAACAAATAATCAATATATTAGTTTAAAGAAATATAGTAATTAACCATTGTAATATATGTGTTAAGAGGTGTTGGCTCCAACAGCCTCATTATATTGACAACAGCCATTCAGAGATGACTCGCATAGCTGAAACCCATACAGTAGATATGTTTTATTGACTTTATGCAAGTCATATCATTTTTCCTTTTTCACAAAATTATTTTCTTGCTTTTACTACTTTATTCACCAAACTGAATTCTTAGAAGACTTGTTTAGTTGGAGGGAGTCCTGGGGAATCCTCTGGGTAGAATTAATTCTGAAATATTAGCTCTAATGGTTAGCTGCTTTCTTTATGTTACAACCAAAATGATGATTGCATACATGGCAACTCTTGGTCACCCCAGTGTTATTTACTTTTTTTTTCTCATTGCTCAACTTTGTACTGCGGGACATACAAATTCATAACAATAATCAGATATATTAATCTATTTTTTATTCAATGCTCAAACTGCTTACTTGAAGACAGACACATTGGTTGAACAATGGATATTTCCAAGATATGGCTCAAATATATTTTGACAGCGGGTAATTCCATTAATTCCAAAAGTAAATAATGAGTTGTCATTTTAATTAAAAAAAAAATGTCCCTTAATATCAAACTTGTAGTTACAAGTTATGATGCAGCAGGGAGGTATTGCTACATTATAATGTAAGATATATATATGTCATATTAATGAATATTTATTCACAATGTTCCGAAAAGATAAATTGTATTAGTTCACTGCTTGTTCTCCTGTCTGAATTTCATAATCAGCATCATGAACTGTCTGGAACATGGAATGCAGTGGTGTATTCCAAACTTGATAAGAAATCAAGAGCTAAGTCATTTAATGTTGCTGCTTCCAGAGTAGTAGTGGAGGTAATAAGCAGCTTATACATAAGCCGCGGTGGTACAGCGGTAGCGCTGTTACCTCACAGCAAGAGGTTCTCCTGTTTGATTCTCAGCTGGAGTGCCTTCTGCGTGGAGTCTGCATGTCCTCCCACTGGTCGAGTGGCCTCCGAAAGACATGCATGAATGGGCGTGCCTTCGCTGAAGGTTGGACATCGGGCTGGCAACTTGGCACCATAAAAGTCTACTGCCAATCATTAGCAGACTGGAGTTCCACCACTGTGGTGACCCCTAACTGGGAAAAGCCGAAAAGCCCAACATATATATATATATATATATATATATATATATATATATATATATATATATATATATGTATACATACATACACATGTATGTATTATACCTCTCAACCATACCAATTACCTTGGAATTTCCCGGTTTTGAGACTAAAATAATGGGGTGCCACGAATTTCCGAGTGGCCCCTTCAAATCCCGATTTTTTTCTTTATTTAGTAATGCTTTATCCACCCATGAAAGTCTTATGGAACATTCATATAATACACTGAAGTTACAAATTGCCCTGTAGTTGTCAGATTTAAAATTTGTTATTTTGAAAGTTCAGCACCTGTAGAATTAGTTCAAATCTCCACCCCCTTCTACAATGATGAGATTCAGTGAGTGCAATCTCTTCCTCAGGAATACTCTGCTCTCTGGCCTTAGGACTTGATCTGGAAAATGTAAAAAATAAAGCATCTATTGAAGATGCGAAGCCATTCACAAGTCCAGAAAAAAAGTATTCCAATAACCGAGAAGGAGCATGTTAACACAAGACTTGGCACTTGCTCTTAGAAGAATATAAATGCAAAAGAATAAAAGCCTCAGTCAACAGCTGTAGCACAGTTAAATGCCCAAGGCTATAACTCTGTTTAGTTAATATTTCTTAGTTATAAGGGAAGGGAAGTCACACTTTCATTAAGTGTGTTGTGTAATCCATTGTGTAAACCATAGACGTAGAACAGCTAATGATGAAGTGCACAAGTATTTGAAATTGCACACCTTACATACAACAAACAATGAATACATATCAGTCATCTTGTGGCAGTCTGCAGTTTTGATATTGATGAAAGCTGGTTTGTTTCATGTACCTTGATTTTGGCAATCAGAAAGTGTATTGTTTTACTGAAAGATGTAGAGATTAAGCTGTGTTCCCTGTTTAGTAAGTTGCCGCAACAGAGTGCATAACATCGCAAATGTTTCTTAATATGCTCCTACTTAGCATGGCAGTTGATAATATTTTGTACTTTATAGGTACTGTAAGCAAGGGTTACTGCAATATTTCTCAACTATCTCTGATTTGGGCTCAAATTTGCTTTGTTTCTCCTAAAATGTAGTCTGAAGAAATAGGGATGGCTTAAAGTACATTTTTTTGTTTGTGCTGTGATAAGGGCTTCCTACTAGCGATATGAGTTGACCAGTAAGTAACCTTTCGGTTATAGTGTAGAACCAGCCTTTCTTATATTTTCTTAAACATTTTGTATATTTTTTAAAAAAAAAACTTTTTGACCATGGTAAAGTTGCTGTCAAGCTTTGTGTATGTCCACGTGTTCGGCAGCTGTAACAGGACGTGGGGCTGCAAACTCATATGGAAGGTAACTGTTAGAATTTAGAAAACTTAAATAAATGTATGTATGTATGTCTGGAACAGGAACTTTTCTTTTATATTTCACTTGAGTCGTGCCTCACCACTTCATGTCTAGTGCAGCTCTGCAGAAGCTGTTCTGTGAAACTCCTGTGACTGACAGTTTATTCTCTTCAGTCATACTTCTCCCGACTCCATCATCTTTCCTCAAGTAATCTGAACAGAGCCAAAAATAATGGGGGAGGCAAGGTCCCCAAATCAGACAGGCACTGTTATTAAATATTACTGTAACTCACTTAAAAGAGTTCAACCTCTACTTTATAAGCAGTGACAAATATAAAACGCGTATTATTTTGAAACTATTAACTGACTTGTAATTCTCAATTATTTTAGTAGAAAAATCAAACAGTTTAGGAATGACGTGATTAAAATATGACATAATGCAAAGTAGAGTATCCTTAGCCAGAAAGTATTCCTTTTGACCTCAGGCAATTTTGTTCTGTTTTGGCACCTTCCATTATTGTCTGAAACACTAATATACCCTTCAATCTGTATTTTTTAAGTTTTCCCCGTCAGGAATGGAGTGGTGGCTGTCTGTAAAACATATTCTTGTGAAGAAGGGAAGACTAGAAACAGCGAATCTTCACTGATGTGAACCTTTAATCCCTTCCGTTTAACTGTGCCAGGCAGTAGTATGAGAAAGTCAACTGGAGGCTGATAAATAACTGAACCTAAAAAACACCAAATGTGTGGTGGTTGAGGATGGGCGAGTTTTTAGCATGATTTATAAAGCTGCTTTGGACTTATCTATGGCCTTTTGTGAGAAAAGAGCAGAAAACTGACCACTAAGGACAGAACAGTCATCTAAACTCGACACGGCCAAGCAGTGTAGGTGGATAAAAGCTGTCTGTGGCAGTTGTTTTTTAAAGTTGCCTCAATGCCTGGAACAAGAAAACTTAATGCTGACAGTTTAGGTCACATTAAACTTGGACTGCAGTGTGCACCTCTCATTTTTGTAATTTTAGCATCTCCTAAAATTGGATTTTGTAAGATGTGGTGGATTACAGTCTGTAATAATTATTACAGTTAGTCAGAAAAAAAGTTAATTCATGTCCTATCTCTTTCTCTCTCTCTCTCTCTCTCTCTCGCTCTCTCTTTTTAACCATCACCCTAAGTTAATATACCTCCCTTGTTTAAAATAAAAACTGTCTCTAATTTGAGAAGTTTCCTGTTTTTCCAGGAAGAAAACGTTTGAGAGGTTGAGCTATGATGTCTTAACTTGGTTGTTTTGTTGGGATAAGAGCTGTTATGTGACATTTATTTTTATTTATTTATTGATTTATTTATTTGGGGAGGGGGTTCTAATTTTCCCATTTTTTTGTATGAGCAGAATGACCAAACATGTTTTGTAGCTAAGCTATTGCTTTAATTGTGAGTAAACCTATGTGTTGAGTAGGACCAGGGGCTACGGTATACAGGATATTATATGTATTGTTTTAGGAACAGGACTGTAAATCATAGTTCAGGACACACAGTTAATTTTATTTTTATTAAAGAAAACTGTATTTTAATTATGCACAAGTTCAGATATTAATATAAATAAAACACTGTTGTTGTTCTGCTTATTTTCTGTTTCATGATCATATTTTGGTTGTCTATTCTTAAGTTTGCATTTAAAAGTTGGTATCCCACAATTCCATCGGAGTGGGTGAAATTACATAATTATGTATGTAAATGTTATGTTAATCAGCGTACAGATTTGTACCTATTTTTCATGGGCCATTGCCCAGATTTTTGATGTTTCCATGTTGAGAGGTATGTATGTATCAGATTTTTTTAGAAAAGAATACCCAGAAAAATGAGAATTCACAATTTTTCACCACATCATGTATTTAGGCCCATAATCAATCTTCAAATATTTTATCAATTGACCACAGATGTCTGTTCATTTTCAAGATTTTTTTCAGAAGTTAAGTGGTAATAAAGGTTACTCGGAACTAGTCACTAAATCTTTTTATCTGTGCTTTATGTGATAAACTTGATCCATTACTATTTGGGGGCATTGTCTTCAGCTCATTAAACCTGATATACAGTGTGCATCTTTCAAATCAGTGTTAAGACAGCATATGATAATCCCTCATTCTTTAAGAAGCAAAGTATGCAAAAAGGAATTGGCGTTCCAAGCATATGTAAAACACTGGAGAGTTGATTAGTCACTTAATATTTATAATGAAGTGAACAAATACAATATATAGACAAAATTCAGAAAATAATCTATAAAACTCAGATAAATGAACATTTTATGTGCAATTTTATATGCATAAAGCACAAGCATGCTATCATAACCGATTTGCAATACTTTTACATTTTCTCAAAAACAGAAGGATATAAGGAGTGAAAGAAGTAGCAGATGTGAAAGACAGGGAAAATGGAACAGTTGTATAGAAACAGGAATGGCTGAAGAAAGGGAGTAACAGAGTTACATGTAGAAATAGGAATTTAGAGGGAATGATGTAGGAATAAGCGCAAATAAAATAAAAGGGGTTAAGGCAAGAAAATGATACAGATTAAAAATGCTTCTCTTAATATCACATATTTAAAACTTGGAACAAAGCTATTAATGCCACTGAGTATGCTTTGGGAATTCCTTATAACTGGTTACAGGAATGGTATAGTAATTCACAAAGTAATATAAATGAATCTGTAATTACAAATTAAGTCAACAGTTTAAATCTTCTTAATTGTCCAGAAACATTCAAATAACTATTTGAGATTATCTAAACATTAGTTTAAAGGTATATACAATGCTATTAGCAAATCAGCATAGTCATAGCACTGTCTCCTTATCAGCTTGGTTTTATTAGAGTTAGGCAAATATCAGACCAAACTAATATGCTAGAGTCATTTTCTACTTACAAACAGGTACATGGCCTAACTTTTCAGTGATGGATACATCTAAACCATTTGATATAATTAATTATTTATTTTTGTCTTCAAAACTTTAACTAAAATATGGGTTTCCAGATATATTTATTGATAGTATTCAAATGATTTACTACAAATTATCCACTTTATAATGTGTCATTTGCAAGCCAAGTTGTTGTATATAATGACATGCTATAAGGGTGCAAATTTATTAAATGTTATCCACTTGCTTGTCTAGAAAGTGTCATTTTCAAACCCAGTTGTTATATATATAATGGCTGTAGACAAGGGTGACAATTGTTGTCTTAAAGGTTTAATTTAGACAGAATTATTATTCATTTTCTGAATTATAACTCTTTTGTTCAATATCAAAGATTGTTTAGAATTACAATATCATATACAGCCTTTACTGGTGGCATAAACATATACACCAAACATCTAAGGAGCAATATTCCCTGAATTTTGGAAGTTTTATTGTATTTATCGAAATTATCCAGTTCTAAACTGAATCTAAATCAATTTTATTTTCAAAGCTCTTTTTATGGGTTACCCATAAGATTATCAAAAAATATTGTTTGCTGAATATGCATATGTTTTCAGCTATCTGTCACATTCTGCAAATATGTTTTTTTTAGAGTTCATGTTTTTTGCAATTCAAAGTTTTATAACATGACAAATTTTTATAATAAACAAATCCATGACAAGGTATACTCACCTTTAAGAACTTTTAAACTAAAATTCTTCCTTGGAAGACATTGAAAATTTTTATCATGCATATTTTGTGAGGCATAGTTATGTAACTAGCCAGTTCATTTTTAGGCATGAAACAAAAGCATGTACTTATTTCTATCAGGCTGATGGTATTTATGGCTCACTCTCTTCTTGGCTTTTTTATGTTGTCTTCATACTCAACCATATGTAGCCATTCCAGTGTCCTGTATATTGTGCATTATATTAATAACCTGAACATCTGAACAAATTTTTGGAGATATGTTTATGCTTACCATTGTCTTTTTGACATAAACTTCTTGTCCTCTGGACAGTCCAAAATCAGCAATCTTTGCCACATAACCATCACCAACTAAAATATTTCTGGCAGCCAAATCTCTGTGAATAAACTGAAACGCAGAAGAGATTAACTGATAAATATTAAGAAAAATGCTCTACTCCCATTGTATGAAGCCTTTGGATTCATTACAGTTTTGCAAACAGAATTCATTGGATAGTAGGTTACAAACAGACATTTTTCATCAGTTTACTTCCATAAAAGAAAATACTTAGTAAAAGAAATATGAGTTGTTTTCTCTGTCGAAAACTTTACTCTCCCTATACCTATCACCATCCAGCATGCTAAAAATAATGAAGCCTTGGACAGCCATATCTAATAGAGACATATAAATATTTTTTAACTTACTGCAGTGTTATATTAAAACAATTGTTTATACTATAACAGCCCTTTCTTTCAATCTCTTTTAGGTAACTGTGTTCATTGAATGTTATCTATATGAGTCTTGACAGAAGTCTGACACAAAGCTAACCTATGCAACTTATTTAATGTAGTGGCACTATGATGTGAATACATGCACTCTCTCTTATCTTTTAGCAGTGACAGGTGGCACACGTCTTTAGAATAATGTGCCTTGTACCTAAAGATAGAGCTGGTTTACGTATTGCTGAAATGATACTCTTCCCTAATTTTCCTCTGGTATCCCAAAGAAAAGCCATTATATGCTTCTAGCCACCAAAGAATGGTTCTGTACATGTGTTTTTAATGGCAACAAAATAATAAGAAAGATATTTCTTCTTGTGAGAGATTGGAATTTTATTGCCTTTTATTCATTATTCTATACTGTAGGTAACCTTCAGAAGTTCTACTTACCAATAATTAATTGCCATTAACTCTAGAACAATCAGTTTGTTATAACTAAAGAAAATGGACTGGTTCCTGCATTGACATTCATATATAACCTATGTAAGTGACGATTAAATGTTATCCTTACATACACTAGCTTGCCTGATCACTTACACATGTCACTATGCTAGTATGTTATCTGTCATGGAAAATTAGCCACAAACCTGTGTTTGTATATGTAGAGTCACTAATGATTTTTAAAACCCTCCATGTAATTCTCTCTTGAATAAGAAATAAATGCAACATCTTTTTTCCTCTGTGAATATGGTGCAGAAACACTGAGCTAAGGGCAATGCTGGCAATTCCTTGATCAGTGAAATGCTGCTATACCAAAACATTCATCTTGGTTATACAGGATACATATCTGTATATAATAAACATTTTCCAACGCATATAAAGTTAACAGTTTTCCTCACATATTGAATTATACAGAAAAATATACATTTCTTGAGAGTGTACCTGTTTTTGACTGAGATAATCCATGCCTCGTGCCACATCTGCAGCAAACTGCAAGAGCTGCTGAGATGAGAGTGTAGAAGCAGTGCTGTTAGCAATCGCAAAAGCTGGGTCTGTCTCCAGAACACGACTCTTGCGCAGAAATTCCAGCAAGTTTCCATGTGGAGCATATTCTATTGCAAGATACAAATACCCTGCAGGAAAACATGCAGCAGTTCATAAAGGTAACAAGATGTACAGTATAAACATTACTACTCAGTAGGGGGAGCAGACACAGTCTGGTATCAGGTTATCATGTATATTAAAGTTATAGCCTCACAGAATCAACAACATAAGAAAGCATCCTACAGGTAAGAGCTTTAACTACAAGCCATCCTAGAGAAACAGTAAATATAACAAAATACTCTGATATAAACCCAGCTTAGTCTACAAAGCTGCAGCTGTAGTTATCTTGCATACCAGTGAGTATCTTATCATCTCTGTAAAAAACATATTACACAAAGACTCACCGTATCTGAATTCCAGTAGGACCCACCTTCTTCTATGACTTTATGATATACATCTTTGTTGTTGTTACTGATGTGCAAAATAAAAATCCCTGAAAAAGGGGACCTTATCAGGTAGCAGAACCCCTGGTACTTTAAAAGTAGAAGATTATGTAAGACTTAGGCCAAGCAAATGCATAGCAAGTCGGCTGAACCTGGTCATAGAATTCTCATAACTGAGAGCATTCTGCGTAAATATGCAACCAACAGCCAAACCCATTCACGACACATCTAACATGTGTTAGGACATTCTGGGAACCTTTTAGTAATCATATCAGAAGTGAAAAAAATGCAGCAAGTTGCATGTAAATAAAAGCATAAACTTTGGGGAAGATAGTTGAATGGGAGCTGTCAGTGTCACTTTCTTACTGAAAGAGACAACTCCTCTCCACAAGGAGGATGAGCAGGATCTCAGGCTCCAATATTCAAGAAAAGAAAAAGATAAGACAAGTGGGTAAGAGGAATCACTCTTCCCCTCATTATCAGCTTCTAGAATCCCACAATAGGTGAGGCGGCCCAAGAGCCATCTTATGAATCATTTCTTTATTTATAAGCACTGCAAGGATAGCTGTTGATTGCTTAATGGGTTATCCTTGCAGTGCTTATAAATATTAAGTAACATACTTTACCCAGTTAAGGAAATATTTATTATGTATGTTAACTATTTATGAATAAATTTTATATTTATTACTAGGAAAAGTACTTAGTGCAAGGGTACCATAAAAGAAGAAACAGAAGAAACAAAGTTTAACTTTGATTCAAGTAAAATATTACTAGCTGACATAAAATATATCGTGGGATTCAGAAGTGCATAAGACATTGTGCTAACCTGAACTGTGTAGTTTTTCACAATGCAGTATGCCTGAGTGATTCAGAAATAGTTATACTTCTACAATGGTATGAAAGCACTAGCCTGTAGTACTACAGAGGTCTCAATGGCAAATGCCACATTTAAATGTGGCAGTCATGGTGTGTGGCTAATACAGATTAGCCATGTGTGTTTCCCAGGAAATTTCACCAACATCAGAAAATCAGGCTAGAACGATTCAAGGAATAGTTGTACCACTATTTTTGGACAATGAGACAAGAAATTATACTCTGCTTTTGACGTATGTCCACTCACTTGCATTGCAGGACTGGGGCTGTTAGTAGTGCAGTGGGTAAGGCCATGTGTGTGTGTGTGTGTGTGTGTGTGTGTGTGTGTGTGTGTGTGTGTGTGTGTGTGTGTGTGTGTGTGTGTGCAAAATATGCACATCTATGTGACTGTAGGGGTATGTGTGTAAAAGTCTGAGTGTGTGTGAGTGTGAATGTTTTATATGTGAGTCAGTATGTGTGCATGGTTTTTGGTGTGTGAGTGTGGATGTGTGTGTATACATGTGTATTTGAATGGATCTGCTTTAGTAGATTGAATCATCATTAACCGAAATGCAGATGATCAAGACGACAAGATCGTAGCTGCACAATAGCGAGCCTGTAAAATACTGAAAGTTAAAACAATGAAAATACCTTTTTTAATATTTTGCAGAGGGGCCTAGGGTGCTGTTCTCCCCACACCCCCTGCAAATTAAATATATCAACTGTGAGATCGCACTATAGTGGGGAAATATAAATTTACTGATCCTCACTGCACAATGATCTCCATTCAGAATCTCCAAGTAGTGTGTGAGATTCACACCTGTTTTTTTTCCAAATTATGTATACATCCTTTTAAAATAAATATTTCCTTTCCTTTTTCATGTTTGTAGGTTAAAAGCACCAAGAGTACAGGGTACGTGATATGTAATATCTGCCATACTTTTAGTCAGTATATAGTACAAACCGCGACATAAAACTAATGCATACCAACACCACAGTAAAGAAAGAGCTGCATACACATCGATCTTGTAACTGTTGATTTTGTCACTTTTCATTATTTTGAACTTTCACCTATGTTGTCTTGATCATCTGCATTTTGGTTATATGGTGATTCGATCTACTAAAATAGATCCATTTGAAGATGCCTGTACAACTACAATGAATGGGCTAGAAGGGGAATCACTAGCACAGCCAGGTCTAGCAATGCTGTGTTCATTTCAGAGACATAATAATGATGCTCATTGCAGCTTTATCTTGTCTCTGAAATGAATATTATTGATACAGTGCTACTGGGCTCTATGGCATTACCCAAATAGTGTGAGCAATGATAATTTTTGTGAATGCAGCTATGGTATTTTTCAGAAGAATCTGTTTCAAAGACACTTCTAAAGAGAGAAAATGTACCTATTATCTAATAGAGCCTTTGTAAAAATAACAGAAAGTTCTGAAAAGTAGTAACACAAAATTTAGGGGAATTAGTACTAGATTACCTGCCAGGGAATTCTCTAATAAAACTTGATGTTGCATATATTTCATGGGAATACTTAATTCTATAATTGATGCTCACACTGTACACCTCACAGCAAGAGGTTCTCCGGTTCGATCCTCGGCTGGGGTGCCTTCTGTGCGGAGTCTGCATGTCCTCCCTGTGGTCGCATGGGTTTCCTCCGGGTGCTCTGGTTTCCTCCCACATCCCAAAGACATGCTGTAGGTGGATTGGATACTCTAAATTGGCCCTAGGTGTGAGTGCATGCATGCATGCGTGTGTGCCTTCTGTGGAAGGTTGGGCGCTGGGCTGGCAACTCGACACTGTAAACCTCCACTGCCAATCATGAGCGGACAGGTGATATGCTGTGGTGACCCCTAACCGGGAAAAGCCTAAAGAAGAGGAAGATGTTCACACTGTAACAGCCATTCTGTCCCATAAATAAAAATGCCATCTCTTGCTTGTTGAAAATCTGAATCGGATGTATTGTTTTTTGGACCTGTATAAATCTTCATACTGTATACAATCTAGTGTATGTACAGGCCTGTATAGTTCTCTGTACAGTATAGAAACCAGTAAATACTACAAGCATAAATAATTATTTATAGTATACAATACAGAAAATGTTACATGCTGGTATAATTCTCCATATGGTATAGAATGCAGTAAATATTACAGGCCTCTATAATTCTTAATAAGTGTTACAAGGTCTGTATAATACTCCACATCATAGAGAATCCAGTACATGACACTGGCTTGTAAAATTCTCCAGCTGGTATAGACTCCAGAAAATAAACACCATATCATATGGTTTTAGCAGGAAACATTTCTCTTTTCCATGAGACAGTGGAATTTCACAGTTGGTATACAGTATATAAGCAGCAATGTGTGTGTGTGAGTGTGTGTGTGTGTGTGTGGGGGGGGGGGGGTTACCCCTCCCAAATGAGAGGTTCAAGCCTCTATGCAAAAACATTTTTACATGGTTTTTCAGCCTCAAATGTGAATTGCCGCTGAGTGATTCCAGTGGACTGTTATTGATCTTCTCTAATTCTATGGCAATTTCATCAGAATTTAATTAGGGTACCTTTCTAACAAGTGGTGAACTTAAACATTAACACATATGTACTGATGTGGATAGCAAACTGGTTGTCAGACAAAAGTCATGTTTGAGTTGCAGGTACCACACTGGAAAGTAAATATGCCACAAGGGGGGGGGGGGTATTCATTGCTCCTGACTGCATCCTCTTTTATTTGACATTCATTTTTCACATCCAGAAACCAATATGCTGGCACTCTAGTTAACAAAACTCACTGCTAACTGCAAAGTACACATTGTTATTCATGCACCCACCAACTTAAAGGTACATCAAGCTGGGCTAAACCATGCAAACAACTGGTGCAAAGACATTGGCATCAGAATAAATGCAAAAACGCAGAATAGTCCACTTTGGTAAAATAAGTAATTCTTCATCATCCACACAGATGACACAACATTTAAAACAGGCATTGTCATTTCAATTCTAAGCACCCTTCTGAATAACCCCCTAGCCTTTGATCTTCATGTCTCTGCTGTAGTTAGGAAATCCTATCTGCCTCAATTAGTAATCAAAAGCATTTCATCCAAAACCAAAGAAGTCTTATTGTCACTACACTCACCCTTAACCACCCACATTGTTGAATTTAGTATGTAATAATTCCAACATATCATTCAACTGCAGAGGATTCAAAGGTTCCTAAATGAAAAAGTCAAAGGTTTCAGGTCCCTCTTTGTATATTCTGTATCCTATAGATGTCTCCAGGGTGATCTGTGTTAGGCCTTTTCTGTCATGAAATTCACCACCTCCTCAACCTATTATATCTTTGTAGACCTAATGATTCATCAAATACACATACAAAGGAACTTAACATCTATCACTAAATTAATTGTGCACACTAATGCAACAGGCCTCTTTTCTCAGAGTATTATTCACCAATCACCAAATAACGGCACTCAGTGTAAAACTAAGAAAAACAATAAACAAACCACTGATGGCAATAGAGGACAGACTCACAGGAACTTAGAGTAAAATTCATTTAATCAATGCTTTCATCAATCAGACGTCTTCAGAAATACACATACACTGAACCTTACTAGCATATATATGTATACATACCCCCACTGAACCTTTTAATCACATCAATTAACCAATTAACAATTAAGGAAATAAACCATAAAACATCCTATAAAATACTTGTTATAAAAAGTCATAAGAAAAAAATGAATGGTAAAAATGTAAACACAAATCTACAAGGCAAATTTCTTGTCCACCAAAAAACACTTTATATTAATCATATCATTCAACCCTGGTGGACTGTCTGCTTCCATCCTTAGCTGCCATAATGTCTCTCTTCTCTCTACTTTGTTTTTAATGTTACCACTCCTTAAATCATTATCAATATGTTCCAAGATGGAAAAAGTAAATTTCTTATATAAAGAACATACTGTGGAATGTCTATATAGAGCGTAATTTACATCCCTAATTTTTATAGCATAGCAATGTTCTTTAATACGTTTATAAAAATTTCTTGTAGTCATGCCAATGTAGAATGCGGTACATCCTGAACACAAAGCAATATATACAACATTATGAGTATTACAATTGAATCTGCCAGGTATACTGATAGTATGATTTAAATGTGGCAGACTAACATAAGGCTTCTCATGAATGTATCTACAAGTGTTACAGTTGTAACACTTGTACGTACCTCTAGCCCTTTCTGAAATCGGAAGAGAAATATTGGCCTCATTTTTATCTAACAAATTCTTAATGGTATGAACTTTCTTATATACAGAACAAGGGTTGTTGCCCAAAATTGCTTGTAAATCACTATTACCAGAAATACTTTTCCAATTATTGTATACAACAGACATGATCTTTTCGCTATCCACCGTCATATCAATAACACGTTTAAGCAAGGTAGAAAGAGGTCCGGTAGAATCAGTGATATATTTTTCTAACAGAACTTTTTCTAAAACTGGAGGGAAATCTGTCCCCCTCCTATTCTTAATATCAGAAGCGATGTTATGTAACAAAGACAGTGGATAACCCCTGTAGGAAAACAACTCTGTGATGAAATCAGTCACCTTAAGAAATACCATATCATCAGTGGTCATACGAGAGGCTCTAATGTACTGTCTCATGGGAACATTCTGTTTCATATCCTAAGGGTGATTGCTACAATAATGTAGATAGTTGTTAACACATGTATTTTTTTTTCTAAAAATCCTACTAGAGAAACTTTTTTCAGAAATACTCCAACTTAACCCTACGTCTAAGTAATTCACACAATAACCACATTCACCCAAGGTGAATGTCAAGAAACCACAACTAGCATTGAGTTGGTCAAGAAAAATAGTACGTAAATCTACGGGTCCTTTAATGATAAAAAATAAATCATCAGTGTACCTACAATAAAATAAAACTTCAGTGGTGAGGCGAATGGTGGGTAAAATCTCTTTTTCCCACCAACCCATAACCAAGCCAGCAAAAGCTGGGGCTACTGTAGCCCCCATCGCCACACCATGCATCTGCTTATAATATTTTTTGTTAAAAATAAAAAAATATTATTTATCATTTTACAACAAAATTTCTAACAGAGAGCAGCATGTTTTACGGAGGAGTCTGACCAGGTAGTCTATTTGCCCCAAAAATTCGATACATATTCAAGTCTCTCAACCTGAGGGATGGAAGTGTATAAAGACACCACATCTCCTGTAATTATAAAAAAAAATTGTCAACAATGTTCAAAATGTTGTCACCTTGACTAAATAACCCAATCTGTTTCAAAAAGGACCAAGAGTCTTTAATAAAACTAAGCAACTTTTGAACCAAAGGGTTCAATAACCTGTCCAAGTAGAGAGAGACAGATCTTCTGTAACACTTCCCGATGAGGATACTATAGGCCTAAAAGGAGGGTTGGCTAATTCTTATGAATTGTGGGTATACCAAACAGTATACCCACTCTAGGATTGTCAACTATAAGAAAGTCATAAAATTCAGTTGTTAAATCTCCGTTCATATAATGCATATCTAATGAACCTATAACTACTTTCTATAGTATCATAGTTGACCTCCACACATTCATTATACTTGTTTAAAATATTCTCCATTACTTTATTGTAGTCAGCTCTATTCATTTTTACCAACCCACCATCCTTGTCAGTCTTCATGAATCTTAAGTCATGTTAATTTTGGAATTCAGCTAAGATTTTTTCAGATTCTTCATAAATACACATACACTGAACACTGGACCTTACTAGCATATATATGTATACACACACCCACTGAACCTTTTAATCACATCAATTAATCAATTAACAATTAAGGAAATAAACCATAAAACAGCCTATAAAATAGTTGTTATAAAAAGTCATAAGAAAAAATGAATGGTAAAAATGTAAACACAAATCTTCAAGGCCAATTTCTGGTTCACCAAAAACATTTTATATTAATCATATCATTCAACCTTGGTGGACTGTCTGCCCCCAGCCTTAGCTGCCATAATGTCTCTCTTCTCTCTACTTTGTTTTTAATGTCACCACCCCTTAAGTCATTACCAATATGTTCCAAGATGTGAAACACCCTGACTATTACTTAGAATTTCACCTGTCCAATTGCTGTATGATACTTGACATGTCCTATTTGTAAGTCATGCAACCATCCATCTTACCAAGAGTGCATTGATACCTTGTTGTTCTAATTTATTGATTGTATTTCTTTACATAGGTAGACAACTGAAAGTAAACCAACACTGAAGTAGTTTACAGAGGCTTAGTAAAATGGAACTGGATATCAAATTATTGCTGATGGTGGGTTTAAGAACTTTTGAGAGGAGGTTAACTATAGCTCACTTCCAAATTAAGTGGCATTTATACTGATACTAGAATATGCTCTCTCCACCATCTCCAAAACATTGAAAAAGAGCCTTTCAACTCTACAAGCAAGTATATACACAGGTTTATTACCCCATTTTGAAAAGGACTCCATGATATAAAGATTGTCAGAATATTTAACTTAGATAAATTCTCTCCTCATATGTGGATAATGGCTCTGCTAACAATTACAGCATAATTTGATAACTTGGGGTAGAGTCCATCACAACCATCTGGTGAGTCACCACATAATTTGTATAAGACCAAATCAATACACACTGTATATCTTAATCTCGCATGACAGATTAGTATACCCTGCATATCTAGACCTCTCTAAGGTGTTTACACCATCCCACATTCAGATATCATAGATAAATTATCCCAGCAAAATGTTAATCTTTACATAACCAATTGGATAGCAAATTGGATCTCAAGTAGAACTCAAGATATTTGGTCTGGCTTATCTACCTCTTCCAAAAGATCTGTCACTGCATACATACATACATACATACAGTGGATATAAAAAGTGTACACACCCCTGTTAAAATGCCAGGTTTTTGTGATATAAAAAATGAGATTACAATAAATCATTTCAAAACATTCCCCACCTTTAATGTGACCTATAACTGTACAATTCAGTTGAAAAACAAACAAATCTGTTAGGGGGAAAAATATAAAAAAAAGAAAACATACAATACGCTGGTTGCATAAGTGTGCACACCCTTAAACTAATACTTTGTTGTGCATGCACACCCTTAAACTAATACTTTATTGAAGCACCTTTTGATTTAATTACAGCATTCAGTCTTCTTGGTTAGGAGTCTATCAGCATGGCACATCTTAACTTGACAATATTTGCCCACTCTTCCTTGCAAAAGTGCTCTAAATCTGTCAGATTGCGAGGCATCTCTTATGCACAGCCCTCTTCAGGTGGGACTATGTCATAGAATTTCACTTGTCCAATTGTTGTATGATATTTGCCATGTCCTATTTGCAAGCCATGCAGCTATCCATCTTCTCAAGAGCACATTCATACCTAGTTGTTCTAATTTACTAATATGTGTTTTGTGCATGACCCTATCAAATGCTGATGTTCAGTCTGTATAAATTACATCAGAGCACAACTTTTAATTTATAGCTGTTATTATATTGTTATAGAACATCACATTATAGGTACTTACAGATCTATTTTCATCATATGCATGCTGATATATGGATTCAAGTCCTAGTCTTTCCAATCCTGCCAATAATTTAGCCAAAATAACTTTTTCCATGAATTTCCACAACGTAAAAGTAAACCCAGAGTCATACAGACCCATAAGTTTGTCTTACACCCCTTTCCCTTAAAGATAGGTTTAACAAATGCATGTCTCCAATCTTGAGGACTCTTCTCATATTTAAATGACCTTGTGAATAATAGATATAATGGTACTGTAAGTCCATGCCAAGGGGTTCTCCGGTCAGTATTACTAATTTTGTCTCTCCCTAAGCTTTGTTTGGGTCTAGTTTGCATAGTTCCTTTTTTGATATAATCTAATTTAATGGCAGTATCTAAGGTTACCTGGAAGTTACTAGGACAATTTATCACCCTTTTTCTGGAGACAAATTGCTTTGCGTAAAATTTTGTAAATATATCTATAATCTGTTGTCTGAGAATAAATTTTGGAATCTACATAGTTTATCAGTTTGTAAGTCTTTACTCCTACCACATCTTATATATCTATAAAGTGTTTTCCTAGTATACTTAATATCTTTATATACATTTTATTCAAATTTTTCATGATTTTGTCTCGCACTATATTTAATTTATCTGATAAGCTTGTTATTTCAGTTTTCAAAGTTATAGTTCAACCTTTTTCCATTTCTTATATATTTTTTTATCTCACCTTAATCAAGTATCTTGTTTTTATGGAAATATACCCTCCTGACTTTATATGCCTAGATCCTGATATTAAACATTTTTTTATTTAAACAATTTCTCTTTAAAAACTTGCCACATTGATTGTGTAGTTTCCCCACTGAATGCATCACTCCAATCAGTTTTACAAAGTGACTGACTTGCATCTTTATAATCTATTATTAATCTTCTGCGCACTGGATCACATTTCAGTTTTGCAGCATTATATATCAACAGTTTAAGCTTTATAACCCCATGATCACATCAGCTTGACATGAAGTAAGAGTCATGTCCTTAGGAACACAAACAATGTCTAGTATGCTCCGTTCCCTTGTAAGCTTTTTTACAATGTGATATGATTGTTTTCCTGTGCATATATTGTAGATAATTTCTTTACTAATATTGTTGAATCAATATTATTCCCGTCTGTTTCTGGTTAAAGTCCCCAACCACTATTGTGTTTCCTTTTGAAGTTTCATGCAAGAAATGTATGAATTCCTCTAGGTCATCAGCGCTTGACTTTGGTAGTCTGTACATTCCAAGAATAGTTATATGTTCCAGGGTTATCCTTATTGTCACAGTTACACAATCTACAGCATTGGTGTAATCACTGAACATGTAATAAACACAGGTCTCATAACAATTTTTAATCCCTATCATAATACCGCCACCTGATTTTTTTTTTGTTAGAATGTTCATTACAGTAAAAACATTTATACCGTGACAGAACTGGTTTTCAGTCATTATTCTTTAACCATGTTTCACAAACAATAAGAACATCAGTCGTGTGAGAACATAGCAAATTTTAAAATGTCAGTAAGGAAGGGAGTACAAGGAGAAAAACCCATTGTTAGGACTCAGAATTATGGCTCCTCATCTGTCCAGTCTTCTCAGAGCATTGGATACACCCCTCTGTAGGGCTTTCCTTGCTTGTGATCTTTATAAAAATGGTTTACACAAGGTGGGGGCATCAATGCATGATGGACACCCAGAGGACATGAACATCAGGAGATGGCTTGTTGAGAGACAGAAGTCAGTGGCTGGCTGTGTGAAAAGAAAATTATTTTAGGGTGTAACTTGAAGCGCAGTTTAATTCTGAGAGTGTAGGGTGTCACTTTATCAGGCTTTGCACTTCAAATAGGGAGCTGTACAGCCATCACATTGCAACATTAAAGCTGGGCAGCTAGCACCATACCACATACTGTCCACAGCCACAAGTGATAAGCCAAAACAGAAAAGAAAAAAGCAAACAAATAATGGGGAGGAGCCACCATGATAACCAGGCCACCAAGAATGACATCACTATAAAGCCACAGCCAGCCATTACATCCAATGAATAACCTACTAATTTATGAAATAGCACAACGTGCAACCTTTTCATATAAAGGAGGGCACCAGCCATATTTAATATCAAGTCTGAGGACACCACCTGTATGTATCATCATTGGAGCCAGTTCCACTGGAGTCGGGGATAAGGGCCTGACTACAGACCAGGTGAGCTGAATTGAGTTAGGAGCGCAGATACCCAAGAAGGATGTTGCTGTGTGCAGCCTATTTTTGTGAAGGCCACAGCTCAGAACAGAGGTCAGGCTAGGTGTGTGGATGGGCCTGAGTAAAAATCTCCATCTTTGGGAGGTAGGGTACAGACACTTCTAGAACATGCCTAAGAGCAGCAGTTGTTCCATAACAGTAATCATAACCATATATTGGATAGGGTCACCACTAAGGTAGTCAGTACCTGCCATGTGTTACTATGACGGTCTTCTGACCTGCTTGTCTCCTGCCATTGTCAGTTAGACAACCAAATCCCCAACAGTGGATGGATTGGGATGAGGGAGGTTCATAGCTATATTCTAGGCTAATGACCATCAAGGCCTTTATAAGCCTAGCCAGGCAACCCAATCCAATTGCATCTGATTGTAACATGTGCAGCCTCGTTGGGGGGTATGTTTGTTAGGAGGTTGCTAAAATGTTATGTGGGGGGGGGTATTTTAGTTAGGGAATGTTTACTGTCGGTCGTTGTAAGAGAAATGAGGGTCAGCCCAGAGATGAATTTATGATAGCCATCCAATGTCAGTTATGGAATGTTTACTATTGACCTCTATCTATAAGAGTCATGGGGGCCATCCTGGGGATGAATTTGTGATTTCCCATCCAATGGTCAAGGTTACATTTGGATACAGTTAGGGAAGGACTCCATGTCACATGGATGAAGAGCCTTTTCCAGAGCATGGGGATCCTTTGAGTCACATATCTGTCTTGCCAGCATGTTCTATTTATGTCACAAGCAAAGTTCAATTCCCTGCATCTAATATTTCTGGTGTTGCTTGTTCTGCAGATGTGCAAAAGCTCCATCAGGGCTGGATCTAAGGATGCTTTATATGCCAAACACAAATGGCCTCTCAACAACCTGTAGGAGACTGAGTATAGAGACAGGGCTCTAGAATGATCTGTATAGGACAGTGTGTTAATATGCTGGATTCTCTTGGTGAGGAACTTCTATGGGTATTCTAACTGTTGCATATATCTAGTCAGGTACATGCTGAAGGGGCCATTATACTCAATGACTGACCTGATAAGGGATGAGTAGAGTAGTATTATAACTTCCTTGGACCTGAATGCTATACCCTTACTTATAGGTTGGGTGACATAGAATGAGTTTCTTACTACTGTGGCAACATGTTGCTCAAAGGCCAGATTACTGTCTACATATGTTCCCAGATCTCTAACTACAAGGCCTCCTATTAAATGTGTCTTAACAATGGAGTAATTTGCCTGTGAAGACATTTTCCCATAATGCACTACAATGCACTTCTTTGCATTGAGTTTTAATCTGTGTCTTTGGCACTAGTCATTAATATGTGTTAGACTCTCTTGCAGGATGTTAGTGTCATGAGAGGAAGTTATGATAGTTACCAATTTGCAGTCCCTGCAAACTTGGTGAGCCAGAGGCCCTTGACATTATCTTTGGCCTCCAAGAAGTAGATGCCAAACAGGAGTGGGTGCAGCATGGAGACCTGTGGTACTCCACTGGTCACCTGCCTCTTGATGGAAGTGGTCTCACCAATCCTGCCTTTTTGGATCCTATCTGTGAGCCAGCTGGCAATCCGGTGACTTGTGTTGGGATTTATGCCTAGCTCTGTGACTTTGCCCACAATACCTGAGTGGGATATTGTACTGAACACCTTAGTCAGGTCAAGGTAGGTGGTATTCACCATTTTCCCTTCATCCAATGCCTTAGTTACCTTCTCAAAAGAAGTCTACCAGGTTAAGAAGGCATGACCATCTTTTGACAAAACCAAACTGGGATGAGTCCAGTGTCTTTAGGTTGCCAGTGTCTTTGTTGATCATTTCCATGATAATTCATTCTATGGCTTTGCATATTAGACTAGTCAGACTAATGGGTTTGTAGTTTCCAGGGTTGGTTGATGGTCCACCCTTGTGAAGGAGGATAACGACTGCTGCCCTCCTGACCTGCATTCTCCGAGTATGTAGGCTGTTTTGAGGCTGTAGTTGAAAAGTGACTGAAGTGGTTCTGATAGTTCATGTTTCAGCCTATTTAGGAGGCAACTTGAGATATTGGTGGTCCCCAGTGAAGCTGTGTTTTTAGCCTTAGTGAGTGTCACTATACCCTGCTCCCTGCAGATATTTTGGGGGGGGGGGTTGCTGGTAGGGATTTCACAAAGGGTGGCAGGGGGGTAGTGGAGGTAAAGTTTGAGTTGAATTTGTCAGTCAGCAGATTCGCTATGTCACCCTGCTCATTGAAGATGGTACCATTTACTACAAGTTCTGCACAGTGTTGCATGATACCTTTGAGGTTTCAAACATAGCTGTAGAAGGTCTTATGGTTGCCTTTAGCCTGAGAAGATATCTTGACCTCGTAATTGGTCTTGTTGGATTTAATTAGTCCTCTTAGTTTCCTGTTTAATTTTATTAGTGAGCCTTTGTCATTATGAGAGTTGCTCTTTCTCACTTTGGCCATGACTTTTTTTTCCCTTTTGTTATAAACCCTGTTAACATACCTCTCAACTGTCCAGATTTTTGCAGAATTTCCAGATTTGTGCCTCTTATTTTTGGTCTATTCCTCATAAAAAAATTGTGGGTTTCTGGCAAATCACTGGGATGATCTTAGGATTGAAGTCACTAAATAATGACATACATTGAATTTCAGACTCTAAATCCTTCAGAAAATGCATGGTAACACAAAACCTATTACTCTAGCAACTTTCTAAGTTTATAAGAGCAATATTTAAAATCTGGCCCTGTTTTGGGCCTTTGTCCAGATTTGGCATTTTCTCAGGCTTTGTCCAGATTTCTTTCATTAAAAGTGTGAGAGGTATGCCTGTTAAGATTAGGATTTCACCAGTGTGGTTTATTTTTGTGGTTGTTTTTGGTTTACTTCTGGTAGGTACAACATCCTCTATCCACTTACATGTTTGTGTTGTGTTTCTTTGGATATTTCTGCTTAGGCTGTTGTGAAATCTGGGTTGGGCAAGGCACTGAATTTTAACAAACTGTCATTTAATAGGATGTAGTTTGCTTCAGAATAGCTTCTAACTGTAACAGGTTTTGCTAGGTTTTCCAAATAGATTTTCACTTTGAATGAAACAGCTTTGTGATCCAACCTCACCTGTGAGGATGTGACATAGGAGGCACTCTCCCATATTGGTGAGAACAAGGTCCAGTATGCTTGAATCTCCAGCTGAAGTGTTCACTAATTAATCAAGGGCATTTATGTTAATAAAGTCCATAATACATTGTACCTGAAAGATGGAGGCAGTGTATGTTTCCCACTCTATAGAGAGATGGTTAAAGTCTCCCATGAATAGAATATTTGGTTGGATGTAGAGCAGGTCTAGATGATTGATATTGGATTCTTGAGACATAGATGGCGACTTATAGCTTGCTAAGATGTAGTAAGGGACTCTCTCTAAGGTGATTTGCATGTGGATGAACTCCAGGGTATCATCCTGTTTAACTAACAACCTTGAGGGATACTTGTTGCTAATGTAGCTCAAGATACCCCCACCTTTAGTTCCTGTTTGTGCAGCCGATGGTCAAAATGTGTGGAAGGAACTGTAGCCTAGCACTG
Source organism: Protopterus annectens (assembly GCF_019279795.1). Taxonomy (NCBI): domain Eukaryota; kingdom Metazoa; phylum Chordata; order Ceratodontiformes; family Protopteridae; genus Protopterus; species Protopterus annectens. The sequence continues at coordinate 1,266,843,017 of NC_056728.1, forward strand.
CCAGAGAACTTTCTGGGGCTTTAGACCATATCTCAGTAGTGGCACAGATTTCTATATTCTCCAGACTGAGGAGAGCTTGTAGGGTGTGAAGCTTCTTTTTAAGGCTCCTAGCACTGAGCAGCACGTTCAGGTTTCTTTTGGTTTTATTTAGTATGTCAGTAGTCCACAAAATGAAGCAGGTTTTCAGGCAAAACAATAAAGCCCTGAGCAGGGCAAGCTTAGAAAATTGTGAAAAAACCCACGGACGGCTCAGCACACTTCAGTTCACTTTATTCCACAGAAACGCTCCACCATACGTTTTCGTTTTAAAAATCACTTCCTCAGAGATCTCTGAGGAAGTGATTTTTAAAACAAAAACGTATGTTGGAGCATTAATGTGTTGTGTTGGATACAAGTTTTATTTGGAAGCTGCTGTGAATTTAGTTTTGTTTTGTCTTAGTATGTCAGTAGGTTTGTCAAGCTGGCATTGCCTAAAAAAGGCTCTAAAGGGGTGGATAAAATTTTAGCAATAATTCGGAAGCCTGGGGTGGTGGGGACAGCTGCAGGCCATCTTTGGCAAAGCAGCGTAATTTGTTGACCATGTCTTCCCAGGCTGTCAGCTACCGAATCCCCCAGGAATGACAAAACGAATCCAATAGTTAAGGTCAATCATGTTTGTTCATACTGTAGCATCATCCTTGGTGAAGATAGAATGCTGCTCAATACAAGGCACATACCTTATGTGTCTGAGACATATATTCAGTGAGATCCATAATGTCTCTTCATATAATCCAGAGAGGTATGTCTCAGGTCAGCCTGATGAGGAATGGTATGCTGACACAGTTGTTCAAGTCCAGTCCAAATGAGACAGAGAGTGTGTGTGTGTGTGTGTGTGTGTGTGTGTGTGTGTGTGTGTGTGTGTGTGTGTGTGTGTGTGTGTGTGTGTGTGAGAGAGAGGGAGAATAAAGTATTTAATGACAAAAAATGTATCATCAAAAGATTGCTCAAAGGTGGAATACAGAAGGCTGCAAACTATATCACAGGCATCTGCCCATGAAAACATCACATCATTAGACAATATCATTAAAGTAACCCCCAGCCTCACCATGAAGATTGAGAAAATACTCTTATTTAGCAGTCAGCTGGTGTTAAGGGTGGGAGGGTGGCCTAATGGTTAAGGTGTTTGCCTTATAAACACAAGGTGCAGGGTTTGAGTCTCACAAGGGATAATTGGCTAAGCTTAAAATGGCTCTCAAGGACAGTTAGCCTAGTACTAATCTATGAACCTATGAACCTACCATTTGTAATGATCATTGTAGCCAAAACATGTGCTAATAGGTCAAATGTACGAACATGCAGAATAAACATGCAGTAGTATCTCTGTATACAAAGAAGCAGTAGGTATACTGATACAAGATGTAAAAATCCAGAATATCATGTCTTCCAGCAACACAGAGTGCACTCTGAAGAAACATTGCTACCAGGCTATACTTCTATCACAGATCTCTCTCCCCATGAAGTCAGCAGATTGCTGGTCAAGTGTCTAACATTTGAGATCTTCTTCATCTGACCCTGACCTGTGATCCTGAGACATTGCCTCTCTTTCCAAAATTCTAACTGTCCACCTTCCATACACCAGCACACACACATATCATATGTGTGTGTATATATATATATATATATATATACGCACACACACACACACACACACACACACACACACACACACACACACACACACACACACACCCATATGTGTATATTTATGACATGGACAAATAAAACAATTCTTTCTTGCTGAAAGAAGCTGAAATAGTTAATTAATAATTAATTAACTCATTCACTCCAATGGAGCTTAGGAAGTTTGCACTGTAACTTCCAATGGGCAAAGCCTAAGCTTTTTAACAGAATCAAATTATGTCCTTACTTTTCAAACAAATGTTCATATATGTGGAACCAGGGGTTATGAAAGAAGTATAAATGGCAAAACCTTCAGCACAAACTATTTTTATAGTGGTAGTATTCCTTAGGTTGTAGGTTTTTAACAGAATTTTATGTCACAATAAACACAGTAACTATTACATTTGTAATATTTTGTAAACATCTTACACTATCTCAGCAACCACTCAAATTACACACATACTGTCATTTTATTCATCTAGCTGAGAACTTTCATATGAGGCTAAGGAGTCCTGTGTGTGTCATTTTATTCATCTAGCTGAGAACTTTCATATGAGGCTAAGGAGTCCTGTGTGCGTTACTTGTTTTTTTGAGATATTTAGAAAAATGTGAAAATTATACCTATGTAAATTAATATCATAAAAACAACAGTTAATAATATCTCTTTATCTGCACTAGACAGAGGTCAGATATTAATGCAATTGAACAATCCATAATGAACACCAAACTACTGAAAAATTGCCAAAAGCTGAACTTTGGAAAAAAGCCGGTTTATTTTTAAACATTACAATAAAACACGTTTTTCGTCTCACCTAAATGTGGGACTTCTTCAGAAACAAACAATTTAAAATTTAAAGACTTGTATTTATACATCCTTTATTTGGTGCCAAAAGTTTAAATGCCATTTATTATAATTTAAAGGGACATGCCTTCCCATAAATACTTTCCTTAATGAAATGAAAGACTTGTTCCCTTATTACTTAAAAACTCATACAGCACATATTCCTTTCCACTAACATATAAAACATCAAATACATTTGTTATGAAACATCAAATACGTTTACTACGATTGATTGTGCAGCTTTTCTTTTTAAGAAATACTCATCTTATTTATGCCATTTATTAAAAATAAAATGTAAATCTGAACTATATGACGTATAAAATATGAAATATAATTCAATACGTGAAATTTATTATACTAATTTATATTTATGTATTTAAATGGAAACATAAAAATTTAAAACTTTACTACCATGTAAATGCATTGTATAGTACTATTAATTCACGTATAACTGAGATTAAAATTGAATTAGAGAATAAAATTAAAATTGAAGATACCTAGATTACATGAAATCATGAGTTACATATAAAAATACCTAAACTACATCAATTCGTTAATACAACTACTATAATATGTATTTATTAATTCCTAGTCTATTTTTTCTACTTATGTTTATACTGTCGTTGAATTATTATTAAATCTATTTATACCCACTAGACGTTACATCGATGATCATTATACAAGGCATGTGTATATATGTTTAAATTTATAATGAAACATTCCTAAATTATATGTCTAACCAAAACATATTTAAACTGATATTTTTTACAAAAAACTTTATTGAGAATTTTTTGTTGGATCTTTTTATGTACCATTATAACTTTTTTGTAAAAATGTTTACATATTGACTTTTTTACAGAAAATGATGTTTATTAGGCGATGCCAAAATGCAGCAATACTTGCTGTTATTACTATTTATCTTTCTAAACATTTAAGTTTTAAGAGACACATGATGGAACATTTATCATTTAGGCCCGGGTGCATATGTGCATTCAATCTAATTTGCCAATATAACTCCATTTTTTCTAAAATTAACCCATAGGGTCCACCTCTCTCATCTTGTGAGATGTGGTGGATGATTTTAAATTTAAACCTATGGTCAGGATGGGCCAACGTGTGTCTCGTTAATGCATTGTCCTCCTTTTTCTGGACTATACTTCTTAAATGTTCTGATATCCTGTCCCTTAACCTGCGCTCTGTTTTTCCTATATAGAAGCAGGGACACGCCTGACATTTTGCCACATATACTACGCCCTGGGTGTTACAATTGTATTTCCCTTTTAAGTTGATCTGAAAACCATTTATTTCCACTTTACTCCCTACCTCTATAATGTAGCAATAAGGGCATGAGCCACACTGTGACATGCCTACACTTCTCTGTATTATGGGTTTTTGTCTTTGAAACATCATTTTAAAACATATGCCTTTCCTTCAAACAATTTTGGACATGAAGTTGAATTTGAGACCCAACACTACATCTTCGTTCAGCAACGCCCAATTCTTAAATATAATTTCCTTGATCTGAACATGATCAGAAGAAAAACTCATAATGCATGCCAATTTTAAATTGTTTGGTGGCTCATGATACATGTCAATATTTGTCTCCGGACAAAGCCTGATATCGTCTTGATTTATGTGCATGTCCAAATGTGACCTAAGAATTGGTTGATAAACACCAGTCATTCTTTTTGATATTACTTCTTGTGTCAGTTCCTCTATCATTGTGAGTGGATAGGCCCTATTCAAAAACATCTGCTTTAAAACCAAACATTCCTCTTTGAATCTCTCATTTGTAGTGATCATTCTTGCTGCCCTTACCAATTAGCTTTTTAAGACCAATCGTTTTTGATGTAATGGATGGGCACTTGTAAAATGCAAGAATTTATTAGAAAAAGTTGGTTTCCTATGTAATGCTGCTTCATATCGCTTATCCACTTTATTTTTTGTTAAATTTACATCTAAAAAGACTATAGATGTAGTGTCATAAGTATGGGTGAACCTCAGAAAATCTGTTGTGTTGTTCATCATGGCTACCAATTCAGTGGCTGTTTTAGCTGACTCCTCAATGACCATAAAAATGTCATCTATGAATCTACCATAATATCTAGTTATGTTGTTGAAATTATCATTGGAGAAAATATACTTAGTCTCCCAATACGACAAAACTGGATTCACGTAACTAGAGCCACACGGCGAGACCATTGCCACTCCTTTTTTTCTGTATATAAAACTGCTTATGGAAAAATATAAAATTCTAAGATTAAATGATATCTAAAATTTCTTGCACTAAAGCCACTTCAGTTACAGGGGCATTTTTCTGTCGCATCCTTGCTATCACCCATTCTATTCCTTATTGTTGAGGAATACAGGTGTATAACTCTCTTACATCTATTGTCAAGAAATTGAAGTGTTCATTAAAAGGAAGATTATTCAAACTACCCAAAAATGCCCAGGAATCCTTTAAAATCCATTTTTCATCTGATACATATTTTTTCAATATCGAATCCACAAATTTAGCACATGCATAAGTTGAGGAATTCCTTCCATTAACTATTGGTCTGAAAGGTGGATTTTCTAGGTTTTTATGGATTTTGGGTACGCCGAACATATATGGTACTCTAGGGGCCAATGTAGATAGATAATTAAATGTGTGTAAATCTATTCTAGCTTCAATGAAAAGCTCATTAAGAAAACTCTTAATGAATTGGTTAGCTTTGTTATATTCATTCAATGAAGCTAGATGGTATGTCTCTTCCTCTAATATGTTCTTAATACAGTTCTCATAATCTGTCATATCCATAAAAACCAAACCTCCACCTTTATCTGGATTCATAATCCTGATGTTAGCAGACAACAAGCAATCGAGTTCTGACCTGTCTTCTTGATTTAAATTATAAATGAAGCTGGGCCTGTTTCTGCTTAATTTTCTTAGGTCCAACTCACAAAATTTTTCAAAAGTACAAAGTGCATTATGCAATGGTGGATTATAACTACTTGCCACTTTAAACCCAGTGTTATTAATTGGTTGGTCCCCTAATAGATGTTTCAAATTCAATTTCCTTACAAAAAGTTTCAAATCACATATGGCCTCTGCTAAATTTATTCTACAAGATGGAACAAAAATCAATCCTTTTGAAAGAATGTCTGCCAATTGTTCTGAAACAAAAAAGGATGAGTAATTGTATATTGTAAAATCACCTTTACTGTTAGTAATAAGTCTAGGAAACTTATTATCATTGATATCTATCTTCATCTCCTGTTGTTTCGATTTTTCTTTCTGTTCCATTGTTTCCTTTGATTCCTCTTCTGAAAACCCTGATTATTCTGCAAATTTGTGGCAGACCTTCCCCCATTGTTATTAGTAATTTCTGTGTCATTGTTGTTACATTCTCTTATTCTCTCACTTCTTCTCAACTGCTCACTGTCCATTCCTTCATTACCAAATTGCTGTGGAGAAGTCGATGCTTGTGCCTTATTCATACTTGTATCGTTATTACCCATGTTGTTTTGACCATTATAGTTTGATGAACTGTGTGAATTATTGTTAGGTCTTGTTTGCGAACATGGGGGTGGGGGATATGCTGTATTTTTACTATATTGTACACAATCTCTTTCCAGTTTCTTAATTTTGGTCTGTCGCATTTTTTCCATATGCTGTTCTATGCTATGAAATACTCTTGCATACTCATACTTGTATCTAACAAATTCAGTATGCTGTTTAATGGAGGCATCCACTTTTTCTACAGTATAGAGGTAGGGAGTAAAGTGGAAATAAATGGTTTTCAGATCAACTTAAAAGGGAAATACAATTGTAACACCCGGGGGGTTGTATATGTGGCAAAATGTCAGACGTGTCCCTGCTTCTATATAGGGAAAACAGAGCGTGGGTTAAGGGACAGGATATCAGAACATTTAAGAAGTATAGTCCAGAAAAAGGAGGACAATGCATTAGCGAGACACACGTTGGCACATCCTGACCATAGGTTTAAATTTAAAATCATCCACCAGATCTCACAAGATGAGAGAGGTGGGCCCTATGGGTTAATTTTAGAAAAAATGGAGTTATATTGGCAAATTAGATTGAATGCACATATGCACCCGGGCCTAAATGATAAATGTTCCATCATGTGTCTCTTAAAACTTAAATGTTTAGAAAGATAAATAGTAATAACAGCAATTATTGCTGCAGTTTGCCATCGCCTAATAAACATCATTTTCTGTAAAAAAGTCAATATGTAAACATTTTTACAAAAAAGTTATAATGGTACATAAGAAGGTCCAACAAAAAATTCTCAATAAAGTTTTTTGTAAAAAATATCAGTTTAAATATGTTTTGGTTAGACATATAATTTAGGAATGCTTCATTATAAATTTAAACATATATACACATGCCTTGTTTAATGATCATCCAGGTAACGTCTAGTGGGTATAAATAGATTTAATAATAATTCAATGACAGTATAAACATAAGTAGAAAGAATAGACTAGGAATTAATAAATACATATTATAGTAGTTGTATTAACGAATTGATGTAGTTTAGGTATTTTTATATGTAACTCATGATTTCATGTAATCTAGGTATCTTCAATTTTAATTTTATTCTCTAATTCAATTTTAATCTCAGTTATACGTGAATTAATAGTACTATACAATGCATTTACATGGTAGTAAAGTTTTAAATTTTTATGTTTCCATTTAAATACATAAATATAAATTAGTATAATAAATTTCACGTATTGAATTATATTTCATATTTTATACGTCATATAGTTCAGATTTACATTTTATTTTTAATAAATGGCATAAATAAGATGAGTATTTCTTAAAAAGAAAAGCTGCACAATCAATCGTAGTAAACGTATTTGATGTTTCATAACAAATGTATTTGATGTTTTATATGTTAGTGGAAAGGAATATGTGCTGTATGAGTTTTTAAGTAATAAGGGAACAAGTCTTTCATTTCATTAAGGAAAGTATTTATGGGAAGGCATGTCCCTTTAAATTATAATAAATGGCATTTAAACTTTTGGCACCAAATAAAGGATGTATAAATACAAGTCTTTGCAATTTTAAATTGTTTGTTTCTGAAGAAGTCCCACATTTAGGTGAGACGAAAAACGTGTTTTATTGTAACGTTTAAAAATAAACCGGCTTTTTTCCGAAGTTCGGCTTTTGGCAATTTTTCTGTAGATTAATGCAATTGACTTTGCCATTGCGTAAGCTTTAAGATGAAATCTTTTAAAACCATGTGCATAGCATGATTTTGGAATTATTGATGCAAATATGAGTAAGCAATATTTGACGCCTAGAGGCAGTAGGAGTTAAATGCAGATGCACCTGGAGGCATCACTCAGATGTAATGAGTTAAGTAACACTGTGGCAGAATGTCTAAACTGTAGGCACTGGGCAGAGTAAGCTCTATATCTATATCTCTTTATCTATCTCTTATCTAGCTCTTTATCTATCTGTGTATAAGAATGTGTGTGTGTGTGTGTGTGTGTGTGTGTGTGTGTGTGTGTGTGTGTGTGTGTGTGTGTGTGTGTGTGTGTGAGAGAGTCTATGGGAGGTACCTGTGCCAATGCCTGGGCAGCCAGTGTGTGAACACTACCACCATCACAGGTCTGGCAGGGCTAATGGTGAAAAAGTGCAGTTCAGAGACATGCTACTGAACTAGTAATGAGGTTTTCCTCATTGTGGCCATAGCTTTCTCTGAACTGAGTTTCCCACTGATCATATAAATTGGGCTATATGCCAGTGGGCAATTTACGTGAGTGATGGTATTGTTTTGTATTCTCAACCAGTGTATATATCCATACGTTATTGTATGAGTTAAATAGCAGAACCAGACAGAGTGCTTTCTTTACACGTAAACCTTTCATCGCTGTTATCACATTGTGTCATCACTGGAGTCACACTATCACAGAAATTGCTGTCCTGGAATGTTGTAGTTGCAGAAGAGTAACAATTTGAGATATTTCCTTTATTTATGGTTTACTGTGTCTTATACTATAAATTATTAATCATTCAGTGTCCAATACTCATAGTGGCTATATTGTACTTTTTTTACTCAGCTGTTTTAAAATGATCTTTCCTAACTCCTACGCCAGTGGTAAATATATGTATGTGAACACATCTCCAGATCTCTCATCTTTCCTTTGGTAAGTCTTGACATTTGCTTCTTAATAAAAAAATAGATATCCTTACCCTTATGTTCACATGCTCCTAGTAAGTTGATGATATTAGGGTGGGATCCAAGTTTACAAAGTACTTCCAGTTCTCCAGCAAAGTCCCTGTGGTCATCTTTGGAAGCATACTCTGTCAAATATGCAGGAAAATATGAGCAAAATGCGACATCTGCAACCAGCAATACAACACTCAAAAAAAAAAAGTGAACAAAAACATTTTACTTACAGATGTCAGTAGTGCTGAAATTACTTTTGAAAATAACTCATATAACCTCAACTGCTGCAGTGTCACTAAAGTGACTGCTGAGTGGAACTGAATTTCTGTTAATTATACTTCAGAGATGTCCTGGGTATGACAGTGTATTTCATTTAGAATACCCGAAAACTATTATCCTAACAAATCTATTAATTATAAATTCAGTTTTAGTTCCAGCTTAATAGCCCAACATATTTTGGCTTTTTTTTTTTTGTTTATTTATTTGTTTCTCACTTCCTGCCAATCATCTATCCCTCTTTAAGCCAATTGTCCCATTTGTTCCTTGTCACTGAGGTAAGGGTCATCTAGGAGGGGACATCATTCGTGCAGTCATTTGGGTGAGACATTTTTTCTTAATGTTTGGCCCTATAACCCTGTGCACACATGAATTAACCTACTTGCAGGTACTTGAGCAAAGTAACTAGGCATTGTCTAAAGTGGCAGTAGGTAAGAGACCAGCATTTCCCCATTGCACATCTGCCCACTGACACTACAGGCACGGAGAGAGGAAAAGAAGTTTGGGCATAATACAAAAATACCCCTCCACACCAATATGATGTAGCATTGAGAGCATCAATCTCTCCAAAATCCTGAGCATTTAGGAGGAAGTCTAGGGGGGCACAGTAGTGCCCAATAGACAGAGTAGATGGAGAGAGGCACTGATGGCAGCTGATTGGCAATTGTGAGGTGGAAAAATAATGTAGTAGCTAGTGAGGGCCGTAACCAGAGGCAACAGTGCACATTTGTAGATAGTTGTATATCACACTCATTTGTATGCTTTAGTTCACTTGTTTGTTGTTGTTCTCCATACTTATTTGGACAGTGACATGGATCAGAAGGACATACCCGTTCCTAAGTTAAGTGGCAGCAGTGGAGACTGTTATATCTTTCTGGTAGCCTATGCCATCACAAAATGGATGCACTGTATACTTGGCTAATGGAGTTAGGAAATACTTTTACATAATGTAAGATTAATTGTTGTGTTAGTTTACCAGCACTAGGTGCTGAAACAGCTTTCTGTGCATGCTGCGTCATAACAGAATATATATCATGTTCAGTCAAAGTGCTATAATGTATTTGCTTTTGCATGAACATTACACTAACTGCATCTCTATTAGAAAGTGATGAATTTAGTATTGACACTGCTGTGTCAACGAGTTATCCGCTGTGGAAGCCTGCAAGCAATAGCTACGTGTTCATTTGGATTCCTTTCTTCACTTTTATTCTTGTTTAGAATATTTTCTTTCATATGTATTTTCTGAGATATTCTGATTACAGTTTTATAAATAAAAGGCAGATACTTCACTGTTTTGGGGATATCATGCTGTTAGTCACACAGCACTCATGACAACGGTATTTTCTAATTTCTTACTGTCAGGGTGCCCTTCAAGAGTCATCCTGAGAGTAGCAGTAATGACATCCTGTGGCTTCACACCGTCATGTAGCCCTCCTCGATTCCTGACCACATGTAACTTAACTATGTGGTACCCTTCCTCTTGTGAAACAGGTTGGGGGGGTAAGGAAAAAGAGTACATCAAAGGTAATACAGGAGGATTCATCTACAGAAGCTGTAAACAGCTGCACACCCTTGTGTGTTGTACACATGTTAGGTAAGAAGGCTAAGCCAGTCAGGTATTACTATGTTGGTAATTGCATGTAATATAGGCAAATCTAAAAGCTTCTTGGGATGTTTCTCCAGGTCTGCTTGCAGCACTGTGATATATGGACATTTATTCTTCACATCTTTTGTCTCACACTGAATGCTACACAAAACAAAGCTAAAATAGCACGAAAGAGTTATTTTTCTTTATACTATTTACTATGCATATAATCCATCACTGTGTCCCTCCTCATAGCTGGTATGATATTATTCCAATTATGTGTTGCAGCATGTTGGCAGGGTCCCAGTACACTGCTGTACACACTACAGCTGTTGCTTCTAGTGCATGCCAGCAAGGGCCACATAATTTATGTAATATATACAAAGGGTTCATTCAAGTCATGAAACGTGCAAACAATTCATCAATTCCCAGTTTGTCAGAAAAATTTAACTGAAAGCCCTAAGAAATCACTTCCTATCAGTTTTCCATTTAAAATCAATGAAACAACACAAAGTGTATTTTGTGCAGGGGGCTGTACCTCCATGCTTCCCTACCCCATGAACTGTGACATTCCCTAACAGCCCTGTTTACTCTGGTATTATCCCAGTAATTCAGTATACAAGTGTTTCCTTTATAATAAGTTTGCATCCTTGCTGGAACATTTGTTATAACTGACTTCACTTTCAATAGTTACAGTCTGGAAAGCTATATGTTATTTGATGTCTCCTAACTTTGCCTTAAAAGTATTACAATTGTGTTTGTAGCATGTGTAAATTAATTTCTGCTACCTGACTTCACTTCTCTTATGTGCTCCCTGCATGTAGAAGACAGCCGTATGTGGGCACATATGGCATTAGATAGATGTAGAGAGCATTTCATACCAAATTTTTAACAACTTAGAATTTTAATAGGAAATGTAGGAACTCTGCTACACAAAACAAAGCAAAATGCTATGAAAGAGTTTTCACCATGATTCTGAAGCTTATACATGCTGCCATTTGATGTGATCTTTTCTGTCAAGGGCACACTTGTTAAAATGCAGCTTCATGAAATTTGCCCCAAGTCAAAGTGGTAAAACCCAGAGTTTTGCAGAAGGGGGGTTTTTGCTGTCTGACCCTTCCCATGAAAGGCACTTGCTCTCTATACCTTACACAATTAAATAAGCATCATCCAGGGTTGAAGCACTTTTTGTAATAGGGATAAACTTGATGAAATGGTATGTTCAACAAATTTTCTGTCACTTAACAGGACTGCTTCCTTTGCCAGCATATATATTCACATGTCATACAATTCTACAATGCTGTGCCCACCATTATAAACCATTGCATATATGGTACCGGTGAGTACGCACAGTCTGTAGTGTCCCCTTCCTGGTAGTAACTGTCTGACTCCTTCCCTAGGTTTTCTGTTACTTTTAAGCATACCAGGTCCTCTCTCTAGCCTGTACCGTGCACTTTGCATCAGTACCTTTTGTTTTCACTTTCACAAGCTTAAATGTGCCCCATGTACAGTAACCTAGTGCACTGACTGTGCCATTCATAGACCTACCTAGTGCATACCTCAGGTTTATAAACCTTCTCACTAATGCTCTGCAGAAGGGGTAACAGATGTTAGACACCTGTTCATTTCTACTTGCCTAATATTAACACATACTGTATTATTTTGACATGTTTAGTACTGACAAGCAATTACCTTTCATGCGTTTGATAGCCGCATCCATCCGTAATCCATCTTTTTTAATGCGAGCCTTCAGCACTTGTCCAAAGTTTCCTTCCCCAATGATATCCTGGAACTTGATGTCATGCCAGTCGAGGACAGGGTATGCCATGGGCTGAGAGCTGTTCTTACATTTCCTGCTGAGGGTCATTGTATTGGAATTGAACTGTATAGGTGGTTCTTCTCTCTGCAGCAAAAGAAAATGTAATTCCGTGACACTCCCATTGCTTTTTACAACTCAGAAAAACAACTTATATAATAGTGTAAGCAGTACAGCAGAACCACATTTTAATGTGAGAAATTTTAATTCCTGCTTTAACAATATTTGCTCCCTCTGCTGTAATATGTCATTTTATTTTATTCTGGATTTATGTCAACATTTTAAAATGCAAAAAAATATATATATCCAAATTCACTATGATTGTATGTTTGTTTGATATTCTTAATTTCAAATGGATGCCTGTCTTTGAACACTATAAAAGTAGTTTAGGTAATATTAGTTCTCTCTACTGTCTGCAAAGGAAATAGAAATCAGATGGCACTGATCAGTATTGTCTTAGAAAGTAATTGATTATTTTAATAAGGGTGTCTGATAAAGTATATTGTATCTGTAGCACAATACCCACAAAGTTTGCTTCTTAGCATATTTAAATTAAAGCACAATATAACAATATGGACAGTTGTACTAACCATAACTATTCCCCTGTGCTGACTGGTTTCACCTGAGAATACAGGTTGGTAGAGAAAATAGCAACTGAACAATAAGGAAGCTGAACAGTAAAATAATATCCAAAAATGTTAAAGTCTCCTGTAACTGTGAATATCCATGAGTTCAGACATGGACATTTTAAGGTCATTTTTACAGTGTGCGTAACTTCCACACACTCCCTTGTGGGCACTTTGCCCCCTCCAAACTCCATATTTCTAAATATGAATTTTACATTTACAAGCACCTGCAGTCAATTGCATGCAACACACTGCAGTGAGTCAGCTCACGTGCACAAATCAAACTTGGCCCCTTCACATCTGGAAGAGCAAAATATATGAAGTTATTAGATGCTATTCTTATTTAAACCTGAACTTTCTAAGCAGGGATATAGATTTTGAAATATTTGTTGTTTCTGAGTTGTCTTGGTCAAAACAATAATTTTTAGGTTAACAGAGGAAGGTAATCAAGTTATTGAAATGGAGACAGGTAATTGGTTATCAGTGTAACTCTCAGGATGCACAGCAGCAAACCCCACCCAGGTCCTAGTATGCCCCACCGCACCCTATTCTCTAAGTGCTGAAGACATACTAGTATTATTTACATATATTGTTCACATTTCTTACAGACATTGACACAAGTATAATGTAAAAATGATTGCAAAATGATTACAAAACACTAACAGTAATACTTAGGAACAGTGTTTGCATAAAACATGTAAAAAAAGTTACAGACACAGGATTGATTTTGAAAAAAATGGTGAATAATCTCATTAAAATAATAATAAAGATATTAAGACTGTTCTATAAAAACACATTTAAAAAGCTACACCTTACCAAAAAAATTGTTAAAACTGGTTTTGATTCATGGTTTCTTTTTTGGTTTCTAGACTCCATAATAATCACCATAATCTACTGTTGTTTACAAAATTTAAGGGAGATGGTCTTACCCTCTGCTCATTTTACAACCTAAAAAAATAAAAATAAAGGGCCAAAATATATAATGTTTACTATATGGTGAACATATAGGAGATTTTCTTTACACATGTCAACACCTTTCTTGGTTTAACACTATGTGTGTATATCAACAATAATGTACTATAGCTGTTCCAGCATATAAGGGAGGTTCACAGGATCATAGGAGGTGACTAGGATAATGGCCCTAGGGCCCTTACAAGCCTAGCCAAGTTCCAACCCTTTTCCCTAGAATGTCAATGTTTCAAGCAGAGTTAAATCAGCAACTACTGCCCCTGTCCAGGAGGAAAGCAGGTGAGACCCCAGGGTGAATTTACCGTTTCCTATCCAATCATCCAAATTACACTTAAATAGGGTCAACAAAGGGCTCTGAATCACCTAAATTGGAAGTTTGTTCCAGAGGAGAGGTAAACTTTGGGAAATGAATCTGTCTCTCCAGCAATACCTGTTGATGTCACATACTAGGTTAAGGTCTCTAGAGTGAGTGCATCGAGTACCATTTGACTTATGGATGTGCAGCATTTCCATTAAAGCAGGATCTGAGATTGCTTTAAACACAAGGCACAGGTCTTCTCTGAGTATTCTATATGACACAGACTACAGAGACAATGATTTCAGTTTGTTGACATATGACATGTGCTGAAGGCCTTGAATTTTCCTTGTAAGAAATCTTTGAGGTCTCTCCAGTTCCTGCAGCTGCCTGGTGTGGTACATACCAAAGCACCATTGTACTCTATTTTTGTCCTGAAGAGGGAAGAGTATGGGGCATATGGCTTCTTTTTTTCTGGAAGCAATGCCTTTACTTATGAGATGGACTATGTAGAAAGCCTTTCTTACCATTGCAGAGACATGGTGGTCAAAGGAGAGGTTACTGTCAACCTGTCTGCCCAAATCTTTCACCACAAATTGAAAACTTAAGGCATTGCTATTAATGTGGAAATCTGCAGGGGCATCACTCTTGCCAAAGGCGATAATGATGTATTTTTTTTTTGCATTTAGTTTGAGCCCATGATTTTGGCACCAATCATTGCTCTGTGTAAGACCTTCTCATAGGATGTCGACATCACTTATGGACTTTATAAATGCTCTAGTTTGCAGTTATTTGCAAACTTCATCAGCCATAGACCTTTTGTTTTTGCCTGTACATCTAAGAAGTAGATTCGAAGTAATAGGGGCCCCTGCACCAAACCCTGTGGAACACCATTGGCTATGGGTCTGCTGGTGGAAGTTGAATCCCCTATTTTGACTGTGTGTGTTCTATTGGTGAGCCAGTTTGCAACCCACCTGACAATATACTGGTTAATCCACAGCTGAGTGAGTTTATCAATGATTCTAGAGTGGGGAATAGTGTCAAAGGCCTTAGCTAAGTCTAAGTAGGCTGTATGCACAGATTTACCTTCATCCAGGGCTTTGGTGACTGTCTCGAAGAAGTCTGCCAAGTTCAACAGGTGTGATTTCCCTTTATGAAGCCAAACTAGGTTGGGTCAAGCATTTGGAAGTCTCTTATATCTTTGTTAATAAGGTCCATGATGATTCTCTCCATAGCTTTGCAGATAAGGCTGGTCAGGGTTATGGGTCTATAGTTCCCAGGGTCAGTGGATGCACCCCTTTATGTAAAGGGACGAAGGTAGCTATTTTTTTATTCCACAGGGACATAGCCAGTGTTTAGGCTGTGGTTGAAAACAGTGTTCAGCGGTGCAGCTAATTCCTGTTTTAATTCATTAAGAATGCAGCCAGGGATGTTATCCAGTCCCAAAGAGGCTGTGTTTTTTGGCTTTGAAAAGGGCATTTTAGACCTGCTCCTTAGAGTTAATAGTTGGAGCACAGGTAGTAGGGATTCTTTAAGGTATATGTGTCAGGGACAAAGGAGAGAAGTTCTCACTGAACCTATCCACTAGTAGGTTGGCTATTTCCAATGGTTCAGTATATGTAGTTCCATTAACAACAAGTTCTCTGCAAATCTGGGTTTTTCCTTTAAGGTTACGGATGTAGCTAAAGGATGCCTTATGGTTACTCTATGTTAGGGAGGCAAATTTGGATTCATAGTTTGCTTTAGATTGCTTTACAAAGCATCTTATTTGCTTATTTAAGCAGAGGAGGGAGTGCTTCCAATTATGAGACAATTCCTTCCTGCTCTTAAACAGCAATTTCTTTCTCCTTTTGTGTAACCTGTTTATGCAGATGTCCACCAGGCAGGTTGTTTTTTTTTTGAAGATCTTACTTTGATCCTGTCTGGTATGGCTGAGTCAATTCAATTGTATACATGTTTATACAAAGCATTAGTGTATATCCCAGTATAAGTGGCCTTGCCATCAGTGGGGGCAGGAGCTATGAAGCTATTAATGCCACCTCTTAGTAGGTTGTAAGTGGTTTTGGGGAAGATTTTTAGTCTAGTTTCTGCTGAGGGTGGGTCAGATATAATTTTTAATTCTTATGAGACTGACTTATGATCAGACCTCACCAGGGATGGCTGCATAATTGGGGTGGTGCAACAGTCGCCCATGTTAGTGAGCACCAGATCCAGAATGTTTGAGCCCCTTGTGGGGCTGTCAAATAACTGTTACAGGGCCTACCCCGATCCCTCTATGGGGCAACAAGCTACTTATTTTAACAATAATAGTTTGTATACTGATTTTGGTAATGAAATGGAATGTGATGACTTTAACAGTAATTCAAGGGATATCCCTTTAGACCCACCACCCCTGAGGAGATCAGAGATATTATGTAACCAGAACAACCAGGGTCAAATGAACTGGAGGGCTGGTCACCAATCTTGTCAGGGGCAGTGGAGGGGGAGAAGGGGATCTTATCAGAGATAAGCTTTGATGGTGTTAATGGTGTAGAAAATGATGATGTCATTGTTATTAAAAATTGTGCTGGTAATTTCACTGTTTATAACTACAGTCAAGCCAATGTGAATTTTGAATGGGCTGAGTTGTTTTCTAAAGGGTTTAATTTTGTGCCTGCTAGGAAAGCCAACATCACTGATACTGTCTTACAACTGAAAATGTTCTGTAGGAAGTTGAACTTTGCTTTATATTTTTCTGATGAAACTTTGACCACAAATTCATTACAGTTATCTAGGTCTAGTACCTTTATGCCTTCGGTTCATCCTATGGTGCAAATTTATGAACACCTATGTGAGTTACAGATTAGGGAAATTTTAAAGGTGAATAGGCACCATGACATAACCAACCTTACACAAGCTGAAGGAACGCTATTACATAGTATTTTGGATAGAGGTGAAGACTCATGAAACCCGACAAAGGTGGGGGGTTGGTACTTATGGACAATGATGCCTATAACCAAAAAATCTTTGAGTTGTTATATAGTGACACATATACTGAGGTGTCTAGAAATGAGCTTAATATAGCCTATAGAAATATTGATTTGACATTAGAAAAATGACATCTTAATGGTCAAACCAGCTTGGAGGTTCATGAGTTTCTTGATGGCAAGCGTCAACTGATCCTCACTATTTTTGTAATACCCAAGGTCCATAAATCCATAGTTAACCCACCCCTTCTTCCAGTTGTGGATGCAAAAGCTTCAAAGACTTTTTGTTTAGCTAAGTTTATTGATAGTAAGGTGAAGCATGTGTTGGATGACAGACAATGGGTAATTAAGGATTCTTAGTTCTTTTTGGGTAAAATTAAGCCAGAAATGTATGCAGACCATTTAATTATGGTCACCATTAACATCTGCAACCTCTTTTCAGTAATCCCCCATGACTTAGGTCTCAAATAGTTCTATGATTACTTTTGTTTCAATACAAACATGGACCATAACACCATTCTCACACTTCATAGTTGTATGGAGCTAGTCCTTGGCAACAATTTCATCACATTTGAGAGACAGATTTTTAAGCAGACACAGGGGGTTGCCATGGGAGCTTGCTGCACCCCAGGTTTTGCTAACATTGTCCTTGCTCAGTGGGAGAACTTGTACATCTTAGACTCGGACTTTAAACATCTTTGGATGCTGTATGGCCGGTATCTAGATGACTTAGCCCTTTTTTGGAAAGGTAGTAAGGGCGACTTGGATAGCTTTTTCACCTATATTAACAACAATACAAATTTTTTGAAATTTACCACGGTTAAAAACAATAATATTTTGCACTACCTTGACATTACAATTAAGAAGGATTATGATAAGAAAGTGTTTACATCTCACTTATACAGGAAGCGAACTTACTCAAATTCTTTGCTACATTTTCAGAGTTGGCATCCTCTACATCAAAATAAATCTCTTGTCAAGGGACAATTCATCAGATTGGCCAGGATGGTTTCTGACAAAGTTGACTTTTTGGCTGAATGTCACACATTGCAGGTCATGTTGGAGAGAAGGGGCTATCCAACTTCCTTTATCACCACTATAGCTGAAGAGGTTAGAACAAAAAGGGAGCAGGGGACTTACACTGCCCTGTTGTTGACTTGTTTACCGAAAAGGGACGACATTGATCTGGCTGGGCAGAGTAGATTCAAGATGGCCCTAACTTTACCTTTTACTATACATTTTTTTGACATCAAACAGGTCATATGTAAATTTTGGTCCATTTTTAATTTTGATAGTGAGGTGGTTAAAAGAGTAAATTCACACCCCCTGGTGGTTTACAAAAAGGACATTTCCTTGAAGAAAAATATGTAATCCAGGTGACTTTGGTAAATTTAAATGTGGGAGATGTGCACAATGTCCCTTTATCTTTGACAATGGCATAACGGCACATAAATGTTTTGGGATCATCTTGCCTTGTAAAAAGTGTTATTGTTACTCCAAGACAATAGTTTACATTGCATTATTTGACCTATGTGATGGTTTTTATATAGGTAAAACCAAGACAGCTCTCAAACAGAGAATCTACCAGCATTTATATGACATCAAACAGCATAGGAGAGGAATGCACTATACAAGCATATCAAGATGTTCCCTACACACACTTTTAAATTTGGAGCAATAGATCATATTGATCTGGGTACTCGAGGGGGGGGGGCCCATTTGATGAGAACCTTGAATTTTTAGAGTTAAAGTGGCAAATCAGGACAAATGCCTGTCAACTACCTGGGCTTAATGACAGGTTGTCCATTAGTTCTTTATTAAGATTAAAATCTATGTATTGTTTTTAACATCTAACAGATTGACTTAGGTATATTTATGCATATATGTATGTATATATATATATATATATATATATATATATATATATATATATATATGTGTGTGTATATATATATATATATATATATATATATATATATATATATATGTGTATATATATGTATATATGTATATATATATATATATATATATATATATATATATATATATATATACATATATTATATGTATATATGAATTATTTTAAAGTGTATGTACTTGGTTTTAATGGTTGAGTTTTCTTTAAGAACTTTTATATTGCACAATGACTAGGGGAAACGATGTCTTGTGTTATCAATTAACTTGTTAATTCCTGACCAATGAATTGCTTGGGAAGTGTTTAAAGAGTATTCCTTGCTGATGCTCTTTGTTTCTTGTTCTGAAGAAGTCTGTTTTATGACGGAAGCATTTGAATAAAGTGGTGGTACACTAAATACATTCCTATTTGGCATTCTGTGCTTGACTTGTGGTTTTGAGCTGCACCTTCCTTCTGGATTTACCACTTCTTAGTAGGTTGTAAGTGGCTTTGGAAAAGTTTTTTAGTCTAGTTTCTGGTGAGGGTGGGTCATATGTAATTTTTAATTCTTATGAGACTGACTTATGATCAGACCTCACCCGGGATGGCTGCATAATTGGGGTGGTGCAACAGTCGCCCATGTTAGTGAGCACCAGATCCAGAATGCTTGAGCCCCTTGTGGGGGTGTCAAACAACTGTTCCAGTGCATTTGAGTTAATGAATTTCAAGAACCTTTGTGCAAGTGCATTAGTACAGGTATAGTTTGCCCAATCTAGGAATGGGTAAATAAAGTCTCACGTGACCAGGGTGTTTGGTTGTATCTTGAGAGACTCAAGTAGATCCATGCAAGCAGTGTGGGAATCCTGGTTCATGGAGAGGGTCCCATAGCAGGCAATAACTTGGAGAGGGGTCTTGCCTACTGTCAATTGTATTTGGAGTAGTTCTAAGGAATCATTCTGTTTAATCAGTCTGGAGATGTATTTGTGTTTGATGAATATTGATACTCCACCTCTATTAGTTCTCCCACTCTCATTTAGTGGTCTGAACCTGTGGAAGGCATTGTAACCCGGTATGCCTGAGGTGCTTTCCATGGCCTTAAACTAAGTCTGTGTAACTGCAAAGATGTCAGCATCTTCTAAGGTGAGGACTGCTTCCAGAGAGTGCAGTTTCAGATTTAGACTCCTAGCATTTAGTAGCATAACCCTGAGGTTGTTTTTTGAGGATATTTTTACATTGGGAATTTTGTTCTTGTGCATTGCCTAAAAAAAGGCACAATGGGGGAGGCAAGGGCCTTAGCCAGTAAAATAAATCCTAGGGGTGACAGATGAAGACCATCTCTGGCAAAGCATGCAGGTCCATCGACCATATCATCCCAGGCTGACAAGTACCGAATCCCCTTAGAACAACACCAAAAACTAAGCCAATTGTTGAAGTCAAACATTTTCTGTCTGTATTGTGGCATCATCCTAGGTGAAGGTGGTATGCTGCTTAAGGCTAGGGACATACCTGCCTGGGACACATAATCAGAGAGCTCAGTCATGTCTCTGTTCATATAGTCCAGTGATGTACGTCTCAAGATGTTTACACCAACACGGAATATGACGGAGTCATAACAGTACTTGTTGTTGAGAGACTTGACTGTGTGGATGATGTGGTGCATCCTAGCACCTGACAGGCAGCTAACCGTGACCTTTTCCTTATGCAACCTGGTGAGTGGGACATCTGTGTGTCTCACAATGGAGTCACCTATGACTAGATGTTAGAGTTAGTGTTATGCCTTATGGGCTTGTTCGGTGAGGCACAGGTGCATGGGTTTTTATATGTACTTTTAGTCTACTGAGGGTGCATTATGTGAAGCATGCTTCTCTTTTTGAGGTATCTGATCTATAGGTAGTTTCCTGGTGAGGTCCTCCACATATGTAGGTTTAGGTGTTGGTGGTGTGGTTGATGGAGATGAGGTGTCTAGGCTGACAACCTGGTTTGTGTCTGGTTTACTGACTGGTGAGTGAGAGAGCCTGGATTCTAGGTTCTTATATAGATGCATCTCTCAGTTGTTGAATTTGTGTGAATTAGGAGAAGCTGGTTGTCTGTTTACATAAGATAATCGCTACATTGTCTCAGGATGCCCAAGTTGACCAGCCTGGCTAGAGAAATGGTGGGACATTGTCCAGCCATAGTGCAGGGTATAATAGTGTGGTCAGTGAGGTTGGCAGACAGGTGAAAAATGTCCAGACTTTGATGGGCGTAATTGGTGGGACTTGTGTGATACCAGAAAGGCTTCAATGAAAGTTTCTCCTGGAAATAAGTAACAACAGCGAGATACCTCTGATAGACCACAAGCAGTTGACTAAAGGAAAATTAACTAGCTAAATATTTGTGTCTATAACTGCCAATGGTATCCGCAACTGCCCATTAGTGCATGATAGTGCTTATATAGCAGCTAAGAGAAAACTTTTTTTAAACCAGTTAACCAATTGGAAAGCTAAACACTGAGCCCTGGTCCAACAACCATGAATCAGATGGGTCCTTGACTGCACTCTCCTGCCTCAAGGGTGCAAGGGGGCCCTCTCCAACAAAAGATAGCTGGATTTTAGTGCTCAGATAAAACAAACAGACCTAGATCCAAAAAATCTGAATCTAGACTGTGCTATAGCTACAACAAAGTGCAGTAAAGCACTTCCATTCTGTTCAATGTAAAATTGAATATATTAATAAATTGATAAAGCTATCAAAATGAAAAAAATGTTACTTTCTTGGTGTGGTAGAGGTTTGAGGATGGCAGCAGTCTCCTCATATTACTACATAGTCTCACAGTGTATTATTAACACACTGCAAAATAATACACTGGTTTACAAATTGATCTAAATACTCAGATAGGGGGCAGTTAATTGGAGGAGCAGTCTCCCCATCACATATAAATTAAATGGATGATTATCTGCATTTATAAAAACACATTAAGCTAGGGTACAGAGGTGAAAAATAGCAGAAAATTCAAAGACCTACACTCAGAACTCACATCAGCTGAAAAAGCACTCTGCAAAACAAAGACCCTTTACAAATATTTCCCTGTTTAGTAAATGTGCTCTATGATGCCTACTGCATGCATGTATATGAAATATTTTCCAGTACTGTGCCAAAAATAAAGTGAATATTGATAATGTCTATTTATTATTTGCTACACTTGCTTCACTTTCTTTTAAGTATGACACAACATAACCAAACCTGATAATACAAGTCATTAACCTGTCAATCCTCGATGCCTGTACTGTTCGTTTTTGAGCTATGCCCCCAAAACTCTGCAAACTAGCATCAGTGGCTACGACTATAAGCAGTTGACCAGAGAAATTAATTTATTTTGACTGTTTAAAGAGTAAGGGGGTTTAGACTGAAAACTAGTTTGTGATTATATTAGTTTTATCATTTACTGACAATGGAATCTGGCAGCCAACATTTCCAGTTTTAAGACATGACAGCAAAGGTTTCCAAAAATTGCAGCTCCTCCATTTTTCTCCTATTAATATTGAAATGTATTTATGGAGAAAGGATTTCTAATTCATAGACAGAAATATACAGGTATATGTGTGCGTGTGTGTGTGTGTGTGTGTGTGTGTGTGTGTGTGTGTGTGTGTGTGTGTGTGTGTGTGTGTGTGTGTGTGTGTGTGTGTGTGTGTGTGTGTGTGTGTGTGTGTGTGTGTGTGTGTGTGTGTGTGTGTGGTATATGTGTGTGTAAGCTTATAAATATATATTTTTGATTAAAGTTCTTGTGTTTTAGTAAAGGTGACATAATTAGATAAAATTGTGTAGCATGACTGTGGTGCTGATAGCAATTTCTCCACTAAGATGCTGGTGGCCTCTGTTTAAAGACAAATACTAGCATTTGGAGGGTCAGAAAGAGGAGGAAAGCTTCAACATCAGGGGAGCAGTACTGCTTGGAGGCTTGGGATTAAGTCCAGTGTGTAGTGTTTATACACATTTAAATGGTTCATACACTAGAGAAAGAAGGAAGCAAAATACATCTGCCTTTAGCATCTGGTGTTGTGTAAGGCATGCATAAAATTATTGCAAGGCATTGTCTTTCCTTAAAGAATTGTGAAATAACCCTGCACACTGACTAAATGATGGTTTCCTAACTTATGGTATCGCATCAGGAATACCCCAATCCCTGCCATTGAACAGTCAGAATATAGAAAGCAGAAGACGCTTAGTGCCACTGAACAGTAGAGTACCATCAGAAGATCAGAAATGTGTCATTTGGTGCCAATGGCGAGAATGCGGTGACAGCTAGAAACAGGTAGAAAAGCAAGTGTGATTTGAGATACTCCAAGGAGAGGTAGTTTGAGAAAAGTAAAGATAAATTCATGAATCTTTTAGTTGAAATCATTTTTTGTCTGTGAAGAAAAGGTGGAATGCGGTTTCTTAGCAAAAATACAAAATGCATGTGTCAATAGCTACATTATTTTTTGTTCTGTTATGATAGCTGCAGTGAATGGGGAACCTTGCAACACTGTTCTGTTATGCACTTAACTGTATTACAGTTTTCACTTGTGGCAGGGAAACTGAGACAGTATTAAGTGGGAGTAACATCTTTCTTTCTTTCCTT
Organism: Protopterus annectens; assembly: GCF_019279795.1. Taxonomy (NCBI): domain Eukaryota; kingdom Metazoa; phylum Chordata; order Ceratodontiformes; family Protopteridae; genus Protopterus; species Protopterus annectens. Next base: position 1,266,866,726 of record NC_056728.1, read on the forward strand.
GGAAGTTGCTCTTCATCCTGTAGTGTAAATTACAACACCCAAAGCGCTGTTCCATAATACAGCTAACTTTCCACTGCTTAGTTTCTTGATGAGAATGGTCACACAGCAACACTCCAATAAAACATTATTATAGGTAATGCATTACAGTCTCCTCTGTGAGGTCTTATTATGCAATATTGAACATTAAAATATTGCTAAAGACTTACCACTACATTTTGGAAAGCTTGAACCATACTGTGATGATAGTTAGCCTTCTTCATTTGTAGTACAATGAGGAATGCAAAGAGGATGGTCAGACAGGTCATTCCTGCTGAGCCCAGGATGGCAATAAGAAGCATGTTCCCATCAGCCTGAAATCCTTCCGTACCTGTCATGTATAGAGACCAAAATGCACTCAGTAACTTTTATGTGTACATCTGACAGTAGCATTTTCTGACAGTAGCATTAGACAACATATAATTTATTGCAGTCATCTTGCCCACCAGGAAATTGTGACTGTTTGCTAAAAGAAAGTGAGTGCTGTGGATTACTTAAGGTGAAATTTGCCTTTTTGTTTGCTGTATTGTGGTAATAAGCCCAACTATTTAAACAGATGAGGGTAAACAACATGTCAGAGTGATTCAGAAACATATAAAAGTTGCACAATGAGCCAAAACCACCAATGGGTTTGTTCACTATGATATCTGGATAAACAGAGAATCCTCTAAGACTCCATGACTGGCAACTGATTTAGCTGAACAATTTATGCCAGTGGCTGTTTTTGTACCTAATGTTCATGATGGTAAACAGTATCACTCTCTGCATCACAGAAGAATCCCAAATGCACCTATAAAATGCCATCACATTCATGACAGGAATATAGTTGAATGCTGTTGTGTAGACAGAGAAGTTTATGTTTTTTTTTTAATTTTTATTTATCCTGTGTTGACTAGGTAGTCCCACTATAAGACTTTTTTTCTGGGGAGACACAAGGTGACATTTATATAATTAGGGACATTTTGGTCAGGCATCAGGAAACCTCCCCTACTCATCATTGTTGTGAGTGGGATACATTTTAGAGTAGCACTTCTTGTTTCCTTTCCAGGTACAGAGGCAGCCCAGAGAAAGAGGGAAGGAGATGGTGTAATGAAAGAAATGAAGAAAAAGGCAAATACTGAGACTGGAGAATATCTACAGGATTCTGAGGAAATATTTCAAAGAAACCTGTTTGATGGAGGTGAGTCAGGAAATGATGGATGTATAATTACAACCCTCCAGTTGGGAGGGTTGTGTGATGATTTACTTAAAGAAATGGTGGTGTGGAGTGAGCCAGAAAATGAAGGAGATGTTTCTTTGGGGAAACATTAAGGATAAAATACAAAAAGAGGATGCAGAGGCAATCTTGAAAAATAGAGGTGAGATGGAAAAGTAAACATATGCAGAGGAAGTAAAAGAAGGCAAAAGTGGAGTAGCAGAAAAGAAGACAGACAAAAATGAAAAACAAACGTAGTTGGTAAGGATTCCAAGTAAAGAAGACAAAGAAACTGACAGGTATGAAGTGTGGAACAATTTAATAGCTCCTTTGGGTGTAAAAGCACATGAGGTAAGAGCATTTATACTTATTAACACATACATTTTTGACATTGTATTGGAAACTGTTTTTTCAATGGAAATTTTTCTTGGAGAACATGAAAAGAACAAAAACATACACATGGAATCTTTATGTGATAAAAGCATTTAACAGGGAAACAAAAAATATCTATGTACAATTTTGAATAGAGGTAGCATTAGAGACGTTAAAAGGAAATTTGAAAAATTTATGTTAAGAAGTACTAGACATTGCAAAAGTTTATAATAAAGAGACATTTTGTGACATTACATTTGAAACATTTTTTTTCAATGGAAAATTATTTTGGACAGCATGAAAAAAGAAAGACTGTGACCCATTGAATGTTTATGTGATAAAAGCATTTAACAGGGAAACAAAAAAGAAGATTCATGTACAATTTCAAGCAGAGGGAGAAAGAAAGATTTTGAAAGGACATTTGAATGTAAAGAAGTACTGGACATTGCAAACATTTATGACAAAAGGGGTTTATGGACTGGTGGCTTGGACTGTATTATTGTGTTGTGTTAAATTAGAAAATAAAAATTATACCTATACCAAGCATAATACATGTTGTGGGGAATATGTGTGTTGTAAAATACTGAGGACAACCCAACATGTTTTTTTTGTTTGTTTATTTTTTTTTTTGTGGAAAAGAAGGATATTTGATAAGTAACTATGACAAAAAGAAATCTATGAAAAAAAAACTATGACAAAAGAAAATGTTATATTTGTGGGGAAATGGAACATGATGCAAAAATGTGAATTGAATGTTATAAATGTAACAACATTAGACATTTATGGATGGATTGCAAAAATTAAAATAATTGTAAGGAAAAAGAAAGAAAAAATGGAAAAAAGAAAAGAAATTTTAGAAGTAGTAGAAATAGAAGAAAAAATAGATGAGGAAAAAATAATATAGAGGACACAGAAGAAGGTTCTGAAGTAAGTGAAGAAGACATAAACTGGGAGGGAGTAACTGGTGAAAAAAATCTATTAGTAAAAGGGCAAAAGACAGAAAAAGAAAATTTAAAGGATAAGTACAAAGGAAAAAAGAAAGGAAATGGATGAAAAAAATATGTGTGTGTGTGTGTGTGTGTGTGTGTGTGTGTGTGTGTGTGTGTGTGTGTGTATATATATATATATATATATATATATATATATATATATATATAAACACACACACAGACACACACATACACAGACACACACACACACACACACACACACACACACACACACACACACACGTATACATCTAAAGATCTGGGTCTGGTATAATTGTTAAAGTGTTAGACTTACCAACACAAAGTACAGTTATTCTTATCTTTGGGAAGGAAATTGTTTGGGCTTAGAATTGTCTAGCAAGGAAGCTAGCCTTGTAGTTAATTATGAGTTTATGAACTCATGAATCAAAGAAAAGGGAATATTTTAGAGTACTTTCTGTAAATATGAATATTATTACGAATATAGCAAGAAGAATAGGAATTGGTGTAATACATGTGATGTAGATATACTTATAAGATAGAACATTTTTAACAAATGAAGAAAGATTTCAAACAAAAACCTATGAGGAGGAAAGACAATCTGGAATTTGGAAAATGAGAGATGTCCAGGAATAGCCGTATTCTGTAGAAATACAATAAAAAGGTATTTGATGTAACTTTAGCAAAAATGGGAATATTACCCATTGTAGATTTAAAATGGGAAGAACAAGTATATAGAATTATAACATTATATGCTTATCCTAACTGTAATAAAAGGGAAGCTTATTTCATCAGAGTTTATACTATGTAACAATAAATATGAATATTATAATAACTGGAGACTTTAATTGTGATTTACTAGCCAAGCATACAAAGAAAGGAAATGATATAAGAAAAAATGTTAGAAGTTATAAGATGTGGTAAGTTAAAACTTTTGGACAAAAATTCATGCAATTACAAAAGGGGTGTTTAGAGAACTGAAATAGGTTATTTTATAGTATAAGAATGTTTAGTTATAGGAGAAGGGGGCATAGTTGAAACAGGATTTTCTCATCATCTTGCAATATGGCTAGAGATAAAAGAAAATAATGAATATATAAAAACAGGCAAAAGAATAAAAGGATAGACGGGAAAGCATGGAGTGAAGAAGGAAAGACATTAGTAATACAGTTATGGAGAGATCATACTATTATCAGAGCATTCTATAAAAATTGCCCTAATGGTGGATGACATTTAAGGAAAAATATAAAAAACTGTTTTTACAGTAGCAATATGATGTGAGGAAAGCAGAGAAAGAAAAATATAAAAAGCATATGATGATGCATTGGAAGATTTAGAATACAATGATGGATAGTAATTTGACAAAGAAAAAGAATTATATGAAAGAAATCAAGAAAAAATACAAGAATCATTATATAAGCAAAGATATTTTTACAAGGAAAAAGAACTATTGAGTTACGTAAGCAGATTAGTAAAGGAAGATGGTAATGAAAGAAATAAAAAAATATAAAAGGAGAAATAGAAATAACTCAGGAAAAGTTCATGAATAGTGCAGTACAATATGTGCAAGAAATGTTTAAAGAAAAAAAGAAGGTAATGAAAAACATGAAAAGTAAAAAAGTTAGAAAAAGAGAATAAAGAGTTGGAAAAGGAGATTGCTTTAAAAGAGCTAGATAAAGTATTACGACAAGTAAATATAACTTTGGCTGCAGGCCCAAATGGAATATGGTATGAAATATATAAAAATTTAAGGGATTGGCAAAAAAATATTTATTAAATATTTTGAATGAATGTTTAAATGCAGGTTTTATGTATAAAGAATTATGTACTGGAATACTTAAATTCATATGGAAGAAGGAAGATAGAAGAGAATTAAAAAACTGGAGAACAATTGTATTAAATAATAATGATTATAAGATCTTTATGAAAATAATACAAACGAGATTTGAAACTAAAATGGAATATATGGAAGATAACATATATACTATAATGGGGAAGGGTTATTATGAATTACTAATGATAGAGAAATTATGGATAATATTATGAACAGAAAAGAACAAGTAAATATAATAGGCAACTTTAATAAGACATTTGACACAACTGGACATAAAATCTGATGGGTAATAATGAACGAATATAATATAAGTAAGGAAATTATGTATGTTAGTGTATAGTAATTCTTCTTCTTCTTCTTTCAGCTTTTTCTCGGTTAGGGGTCGCCACAGCAGATCATCTGTCTGCTCATGATTGGCAGTGGAGTTTTACAATGTCGAGTTGCCAGCCTGGTGCCCAACCTTCCACAGAAGGCACACACACGCACACACACACTCACACCTAGGGTCAATTTAGAGTGTCCAATCCACCTACTGCATGTCTTTAGGATGTGGGAGGAAACATTAGTGTATAGTAATTATAAAGTCAAAATACTTGTAAATGGCTGGTTAAGCCAAGAGGTACATGTGAAGAGTGGTATAAGATAGGGATGTCCAATTAGTTGTATACTCTTTGCATTAGTTATGAATGTGATAATATGTGAAATAAATTACAAAATGAAGGAGGCAGGGTATGCAACACCTGAAGGGTTAAAAATTCCAGTTCTGTTAACATATGCATATGACATTATAACTGAAAAAGAAAACAAAATGTGGATAAAAAAGTAATAATTTGCACAAATGAGTGTCTAGAGATGATAGAGAAGAGCATATAATTATAATTCAGAAAAAAAGTTTATTTGATCAATTCAGTACTAATGGGAAAAATAGCATACTTAGCCAGTGTATTTATGCTGCCAACAGTATTTGAAAAGGAATTCTTGGAGATAATGTTTTCAGTTATATAGGTTTCTAGATTAAACCCAGTAAAAATAAGAATTTTGTATGTAAATAAAGGAGAAGGTTTTGGGTTAATTAACCTAGTGGTATATGTTTCTTTATTAAATTTGTACAAAGTGTTACAGTGAATAAATGAAAAAAGATGAGAGATTGGTAGTAAAACTGTATTAATATATTTATGATAAAATTTGGGGTATGAGAAAAAGAATATATAAATGGGGAAAATAAAAAAAATGATGATATAGAAAAAAATAAAAAATATGGTATAAGAAGGAATGATAAAACATTACTGTGTAAAACCATGAGAAAATCTAATAATGAAAAATTAAATCTATAAAAATAAGAAGGAAATTGTGTAATCAGAAAGTAGAATCTTAATATTTTTTTTTTTTTTTTTTTGTAGAGACTGGTAATAGATACATTGCCAGTAAAAGGAAATATGCCATATAAAAGGGAAAGTGATAGAATATGTTTAAATTGTCAAGAAGAAATTATGGAACGTGTGTTTTTGAAATGTAAAGGAGTAAAATGGTTATGGGGGAACTATGTAAAGAAGATTTTTTTGATGCTATAAAAAGTAGATAAAATAAACATGGATATAATAATAGAAATAAGTAATATGTTAAAATAATAGATAAAAAGTTATTTTATGTTATATGGGTCATATGGAATAAAAGAATAAATGAAATTATGTATAATTGTAAATTAATTTTAGCAATAATATTAAGTAAAGTCAGATTGTGATTATGGATAAAGGAGTGGGGGAGTTAATAGTGATAAAACTTTGGCATCATTGCAAAGGAAATTATGAATATGTGGAAACAGATGTGTATATTTATATATTTGTAGATATGTTAATATTTGTAAATATGTAAACAATTTGTAGACAAGAGTTTTTTGTATATAAATAAAAGACCCCTAATCTTTTCAATAGGTGCTGTGGGATCTTTTACATCCAGTGGAGCTAATATGTGTAGCACTGACTATCCTTGCTACAAGGATCTTTCACTGGCAATCACAGGACATTGGAGTTTCCAAACATTCATCTTATGAATGCACACCATTTCTTTGATGTTACACTGCAGCATTTTAGGGAAGATATACTGTTGCCATGGATGCAGAGGACAGATATAACACAATTTATTTGCAATATACCATTTCTCTTGAGGTTCTAGAGACCACTGATTGTGTCCACATACCATCACAGCCTCAAATGATCCATAAGGATACCAGTATATCAACTATCAGAGTGTTCATCAACTGCTGGGTGACAGACAAATTCACAGGCAATTATATACAATATGTCTATTCAACACCCTGACAGTTTCTACAGTTTCCACATTTGGGACATGTCTGAAGTATACCAGTGACTTGTGTCAGCTTATAGGTGATTCCAAATATGTCCTGACATGCAAGCAACAGAGCATGGCTAAGATGCAATACAGTACCTTGTTACTGCAAACCTACAGCATAATCCAGCATTTGTTCAGATTGTTGAAGGCCTGCTTCCACTGCCTAGATTTCTCTCTTGGCAGACTGCAGTGTGTTTCAGAGACCTGCTGCAATATATTTGTCACTCTTATAATTCTGCACAAGATAGTGGTGTGTAAATAGCTAGAGCAAGCCATTGGTGAACCAGACAGCCAGAGGTGGAGGATATACCAGATGTGAATCAGTGGAACTGGCAGAAGGGGAAGACACTGAGAGGCAGGTACAGACACATTAGGCTGCAGCACTGGCAAAGAGGTGTCATCTTGTCCACAACTGTGGGTCAGATTAGACACAAAGTTTGAAACTGATGTAAGTAATGCTACACCCTGGCTATGTGGTACAGTGTACTGGCTGAACACTCTGTGCATCAGACATTTCCTAAACATGTAAAATAGCAGTGGAGGCAGTTATCATCAAATGAACAAGTGGGAAGGTGAAGAGTGACAAAGGTAAGCAATAGGCACAACTAAGGATGTGAAAGAGACAGGGTGAGTGACATGACTGTGTGATTGTGTGAATTTTGGGTATGCTGTTTATATTGTACAGGGAGAAGGTGGTGCTTCTTGTGGGGGGTTGGCGTCCAGATATTGTAGGCACTTGTTCAGTCTAGGTTAACAACTTTTTTCAGATGTGATTGCATTGTATGTATGCGACTGTGACAGGTGTGTGATCCCAGGTAGAAATGACACAATACATGAATCCCCTTAGCCAATGATGCTTTCTCTAGAGGAATGGCATAGGCACCAACACGTACCAGAAAGGACAAAAGTAAACCAAGAGACTGCAACTGTCTGACTATGCCATGTGACTCATTGCCATGTAGACTATGCCTATGTGGGTTGCCATGCTGTGCCAAACCAGGCTTATCAGAAGGGAATAGCATGGAGAAAGTAGCAGTATATGACTTGGACCTATCTGTTCTATGAGATATGCCTGTTGAGAAGCAGATGAGTGACAATCATGGAAAGAGCTTTGTCCTTGACATGTAGAGATGGATTGCCCTATGGAGACACTGGATGCAAAGGTCCATGGCATTGATGGCCACTAGCCTACCACTTCCAACTCTGCACTGATGCCTTATGGTGGCCCCAATGCCACTGCTGCTGCTGTTCGGGCAGAGAAAAGCAATACTCCCTGTCTAGGGAGTGCCAGGAATTGCATATTTTTTCACAGGCTCTGGAAAGGGAGGGGCAAGTTCCACAAGTGACAGAGCTTTCTCACTGGATGTGTATAGTATTGTGCCTTCCATAGTTACAGTTGCCAACAGTGGTAGAGTGCCCTCAGTCTATGTTGATTTTAGGCCAACATCATCATCAACAGTGTCTGATGCAGAATGACATCAGACATGCTCTTTTCCACAGTACAGAATTCTATGACAGTAGCATCTGTGAAAGCAGATAGGTAATCACCTTGTGTAGCAGTGCTAATGTGTGACATCCCAACCCTCAGTATTGTAACAACAGTGCAAATAACAGACATGCACAGAAGGTAAACAAATGTACCTTGTCTTCTTCTTCTTTCAGCTTTTCCCAGTTAGGGGTCACCACAGCAGATCACCTGTACACTCATGATTATCAGTGGAATTTTTATGGTGTTGAGTTACCAGCCCGGTGCCCAACCTTCCACGAAAGGCACACACACATATGCATGCACTCACTCCTAGGGCCAATTTAGAGTATCCAATCCACCTACAGCATGTCTTTGGGGTGTGGGAGGAAACCGGAGCACCCAGTGGAAACCCACACGACCACAGGGAGGACATGCAGACTCTGCACAGAAGGCACCCCAGCCAAGGATTGAACCAGAGAGCCTATTGCTGTAAGGCAGCAGCGCTAACCGCTGCACCACCACAGCCACCCTAAACAAATGTACCTCGTATGGTATGTATTTGTGCCTGCATGCAAAAATGTACCTGTAGGAAAGGTATGACAGTATTGAGCATCCCTGATTTAATGGCACTGGTGCACCTCATAAATATGTTACTGACATAAGGAAAGACCAACCTGGTGCATCCACAACAAAGACATGGGATGATGCATCCAGTTCCTCTCCCACTTCCAGGCCTCCACCAGGTTTTTGAGTCATTCCCAGACAGGAGTAGGAGAATCTCCTCCATGTCCATGAGAGTGATCTCCACCTGTCACCATTCTCTCCCATGCAGTGGCATAGGCCTTTGTGTAGGCATGCAGAACCATGTTGGTCACCCTATGATAGACCTGGCAGGCTACCCTGTTCTAGTAACAAACTGCATTAAAATCTGCATCCAGTTAATGCCATACATATTCCCTGTAGGTCTGGCTGGTCTTACCTGGGCTGAGAATCTGCAATCTATGAGCATAACGAGCCTGCAGTAACACATTAGCCTCCACATGGGAAAACTACTCAGGGTGTTTCCCTTTTTTGCCACCATGTATGCACCTGTAAATGTGGACATACACCTACAGTTAGTGAGTGGGTACAAAATAGGAGCATCATCATCTGTACTGTTCATGCACCTACATGGCAGCAATGACCACAGCAGGTGCCATGCCTGCCATAATTCAGTATCTCAGAACACTTCCCCATAGTGATCCAGTAGGGTGACAGGACACTTCCCCATAGTAGTCCAGTATGGCCACATGGGGATCAACTGTGTTGAGAAAGGATATATGTCCCAAATGTTGAACAATGCTCCATAACAATACAAGAATCACACTTTTATACAGTCACTCTTCCAAGATGTCCCTGGTCTGTTTATCCTTAACCCAGCAGACACAGAGCACTTCTTCACTCTGTAGGCCAATGTAATAATTTATATATTTATTGACATTTGATTACCGGGAAAGTCTGACTGGGTAAGAGTCTATTTACAGCAGAGGCCCAGGGAGAAAAGCTCCAAAGTATTACAAAACATTTAAAGAACAATTACAATCTTTAAAGATAATACAAAAATCAACTACAGTTTAAATAGTTATACCAAATTAGACATAATATGAAAACATTGGTTAAGGATAGATACAAGTTATATGACAATGATTTAATATTTTGATAAATTTTAGCCAGTTTATAGAGAAATTAAAGGTAAGTGAATATAATACAATGAGGAGTTGAATTATGAAGTGAGAGGAAAAGCAGGCTTATGGTATATTTAGAGAGAGGGCTAGGGAACTGAAATTGATAAAAGTAAAAAAGTGAGGGGACAGCAAGGAGATGTAAGGTATGAATAGGTATTTAATTCAGGATTCACTTGCCATACTATACTAGATTAGATAGTGAGATGAGTACCACAATGGTGGTTGTTCATATCATGCTAGTTTTGAGTTCATACAGTCGCAATTATGCTAATGAGGCAATTTAGTGGAAATGTCTCTGAGCTGCAGATTTCGAGTAATATGTACCAGTTCTACACTGTGCTATGAAGTCTATTCCTGCCTGCACATGTATGGTAGATTATAAAGCTGTATGTTCTTGTGTGGACAGGTCCTTCACTTTGATGAGGCTGCAGGATTCTTGACATTTGCCTCATAGCCCCAAGGGGTGCTGTGCCACCTTCATGCCATACTGGTCAGTGCAGTGATGAGCTTCTGCACACCTGTGTGCCTCATGTCCAGTGTGTCTCTTCTCCCTCCAGTGGTAAGTTTGTAGTTGATGAGTGTGGCTCTGTAGTGCCAGTGGGTTACATCACACTGCTATGGTGCCCAATAATGCTCACCACATGGTTCTCACAGTATGTGTCTTTGTGAATTGACTTCCATTTTCTTATTTTTTTTTAAGTTTTTATTAGATTTTAACTAAACAAATTGATCATGGGAGTTACAAGATGGCTGCACACTAAGTAACAGCTTGTTTGTAGCTCTCCCAGTAAGAAAGCAGAAACTCAGCAGAGAAGGTCAGTAGACTTATGTTTATGAATGAATTTCAGTAACTGGCTAGTAAGTACACTGCTTGGATGCCAGGAATAAAGAAATACAGAAGACCTCCAAAAAATCAGCTCCAAAAATTGAGGAAGAAATACTGACTAGGTAAAGTTGTGCAACTGTTCAACAAAAAGTAATGCAACCTTCTGACATGACTTCCAATAATCTACAGGAAGATATAAGACAACTGCCTACAGACCTGGTTAAAATAAACAAAACACTGATAGAGTATGTCAGCACAAACAACAAAAGGCTGGAACAAATGGAAGAAGCTTTAAACAGATATTTAGATAAGGTGATACAGCTGCAAAATTCAGAGGTCAAAATGAAGAAAAGGCTGACTGAATATGAGACTGCTCAGGAAGAGATGTTTCAAAAAATAATACAATTAGAGGACAAAGCACAGAGGGAAAACTTGAGATTTTCAGCTGTACCAGAGAAGCTGGAAGGAACATACTCCATTAAATTTATGAAAGCACAAATAAGCAACTAGATTGATATTCCAGAGCAGGACTTATTAGTTGAATGGGCACATCATGTGTATGCTCCAAAACTAGCTATAAGAAAGCAACCTAGACCTTTAATAGTAAGGATATAATCCTACCAGCAGAAAGAATTGATTTTGTCAAAACTGTGGCAGTAGGACAAAATACTAAAAGTAGGTGACAGTAGAGTGTTTGTGGAGAATGATTACTTATTGTACACCAGGCAAAAGAGAAGTAAATTCATCCCTCTATTCAGAGAATGCTGAGATGCGGGAGTGAGATTCAAACTACTATATCCAGCTGTCTTCAAGGTATTCTTCCCTGGAGGGACAAAACCATTTTTTGATGAAGTGCATGCTAAGGAGGACATACAAATGTTTGTCCAACAAAAACTGAGCTGTGAGGCAAAAGATTCGGCTTCTCACTCTTCGGGTAATAAAGACCACAGACTGCACTTGTGAAACCCTTTCCAGTATTTCAATGGAAAATGTTGGACAGAAGGAAGGGAGCATGAAAGTTGACCAGAAGAAATGAGAGTACACTGGAAATGAAGTAGAGACAGGACTTGAGTGATGGAGAAGAACAGTAGTATAATTAGTAACTTAATGTGGGATTACAAAGCATTGATTATATTTGTGAAATATGATAGCACAAGAAAATCTGGAAACATTGGACTGCTTCAAATTTGTTTCCTGAGTGGGGAACTCAAGTATATGCCCTACTTTGTCATTAATGTTTGGAAAATGTTTTGGGGAAGGTAAGAGAGGGGAGAATGCTAACTGTAGGTAAAGAAAACACTTTCTTTTCTTAATAGTATTGTATCTATGTTGCATGATTTTCTTTGTATGCTATGTGGGTGTAATGGGGATAGAAAACAGGTGTTTTTAATTTTCTCTCCTCTTGTCTTTTTCTTCTTGTGCAGTTTTGAGAAACATAGGCAAATGTCATGATAAACAAAAAAAGGAAAAGGGAACTTGGTTAAGGAGGCATGACAGAGTTCAAATAAATGTGCTTTTTTCATTCTTGCATGGGGAAATGACTGATTAAGGACCTTTGTTATAAAACAGAGAGCAAGCAAATGAAGAAAGAATATTGAATATTATAATGTTTTTCTAGCACTTGCAAACATGTATACTAAGTAGCATTTCTGCAGTTGCTGTTCATGCCTCCATGTAAACAATTTGATAAAGAGAAACTGGAGAAAGTCTGGTGGAAGGGGATTGGCTGAGGGAAAAGAAGAAAAAAGAACAGAGAAACTGGTAGGACAAGTGTTCCCTGAAAACAATCAGGGGTTTTCCCAGGTGTGATAGCTTTAAAGATAATACAAAACCAGTTAGACTTGAAGTAAAGTTCTTTCAGGTTTTTAAAAGCAATGGGGATATTAATATAAACAGGTGCTTTTGTATTTTTCTTGTTCACCCTTCTTCTCTCTTTTTCTTTGTTCAGTTTTGAGAAATGGAGGTACTGCAATGATAAAATAATGAGGAGGGGTGGGGAGGAGATGAGGAGAGAGGAAGGATCTGGTTAGGAGAGTATGCCAAAAAAAATCAGTGTGCTTTTTCCCATGCTTGCATAGGGAAATGACTGAGTAAAAACCCTAGGTGTTATCCAGTAACAAGTTTATTACAAAGCATGTAAATGAAAAAGAATACTGAATACTGTAAGGCTATTTTTCTGATAAACAAGGTACTCTTAGCAGTTTTGTGTCTAGTTTGCATGTCACTAGAAGACAATTTGATAAAAAATGGCTTGGAGAAAGTGTTTACTGAAAGCATTCAAGTGTTTACTCAACTAGGAGAGTGATATAGACTTAAAAAATCAAATAGCACTTATTAATAGCACAGACTGTACCATGCATCTTAGCATGACTGACCTTTCTTTTTGGTTAACTTTAGCCTGTCTGTATAGCTATCAACTTAGAACTTATGTTCTTATTAGGAAGTAAAAACTTCAATAGTCGAAGATGTACATAGTTTTGATTCTTATTGCAAAGTTCATACGTTTTAGGAGGTTTTTTTTGGGGGGGGGGTTGTTCTGTCTGTGGGCTTTCAAAATAACAAAAGTTATGTAAGATGTGACATAGACACAAATGGATATGACATGAAACAACTGTATAAAAGACCAACCTGCCGAACAGTATATACATGTAATATAAAAGTTTGAACTAGACATTTAGCAAAAGAGCATTTATATATAAAAGTTGGTAATAATAACTATATAAGAAAATGATGCTTTCTGTAATGTCTTTCAGTCTAAATGGTCTTACAGATAAATATAAAAAAGAAAGAGTACTGGACTACATTAAAAAAATGTAGAGTGCAAATAGTTATGCTACAGGAGACACACCTGGAATGAACTGAGCATGTGAATTTGGTAAAGAAAGGTTTTCAGGATAGTTATTCAGTGGAATACCTGGGACAAAGGAAAAGAGGAGTACTTATATTAAATGCAAGAGGAGCTCCAATAGTGATAGAAGAGAATAAAAAAAAGATAATAATGGAAGATACACAGTACTAAGGGGCTACTGGCTAGGGAGGAGGATTACAGTGGCATGTATTTACATCCCCCCTAAAACTGCCATATTGGAGCTTAAGAAAATTCTGGGAGAGATAATCAGCTTTCATCAAGGAATATGACTTGCAGGTGTTGACTGGAATTTGATTTACAACAGTCAAGATGTGTCGGGGGGCCTAGAAGTGAAAATATAACGAGGGTAGATTTTTGATGAAATTTATGAAAATGTTAGGCATGGAGGATGTGAATTCAATACTAGGATTTTGGAGTGAATTTACATATTACTCACTGAGATACAAAAACTGGGCTAGGCTAGATAGATTTTATATCTGACAGGAACATGTGCATTTACTTGAAGGTCTTGAAACACACCCAATAACTATTTCAGATGATGCACCAATAATAACTAAAATAAAAACGCAAGGTAATGAAATGAAAACACAGCACTGGCACCTTCCCACCTACTGGTGGAAAAGAGAGGAATTTAACAAATGGGTTATTGAGTTAATTCAGGAGCTACTAGAGAAGATAGATTTATCTTCTAAAAACATAACTAAGGAGTGGGATAACATTAACGTGGAGTTTAAAACTAGGTTGGAAATAAAATAAAGGGAGATATGGTTAAACAGTAACAATAATTATTTAGAGGGATTGACAAATGTTAAACTATTGCAAAATAGGGGGAATCTCTCAGAACAAGAAAAGGAGCAACTGCAGAATGCTAAATGGAAAATAAGGGATTACCTTGATAATATGCATGAGTTTAGAAAGATTGCTGTTAAGCAACTTTTTTTGTTAATAATTCTAGAGCAAATAACTTCTAGCACAACAACTCAAGCAACAAAAAGTGGAAAGGGGAGTCACCAAACCTAGGAAGCTTGTCTCAAGAAATATAACAAGAGACTGTGTAGAAGTATTAGAAATATTAAGGAAATTTTATGAAAATTTGTACAAAGCAGAGAAATGTGGGAATCAAGAAAAGGTACAAATGGATATGTTTATGGAAGAATTAAATATGTCAAAGCTAGAGGTAGATGAAGCTCAATTACTAACAGTGAGAGTAGGAAGGGATGACATAAAAACCAATCTACAGGAAAGTCCCCAGGAATGAATAGTATTTCTGTGGAAGCTTGGAAGTTAGGACAGAAAAAGCTGATAAAGATCTGGAAGGTTTTGTTTAATGGTATGTTAAGAGGAGGAGAAGTACCAGCATCCTGGAAGAAGGTGGTGGTAACGGTAATACCTAAAGAGGGCAAAGATCCATTAGAGCCTGCTTCATGCAGGCCGATTTCAATACTAAACCATTATTATAAAGTGTTTATATCTATAATGGCTAAAAGAATGGCCAAAGTGATACCAAAATTGATAGATCTGAATCAGTGTGGTTTTGTGGAGGGAAGGCAAACATTTGACAATATTAACAGAACATTGATGATCTAGGGGGAAGCAGAATATAAGAATGTACCACTTTTATTGGTGGGTCTTGAAGCAGATAAAGCATTTGACAGAGTAGACTGGGACTTCATGAGCAGGGCAATGGAAGCATTTGCTTTCCCTGATACAGTTTTAAGGCTGATTAGAAGAATATATGATGGATCAGATATGTGAATTAAAGTGGGTGGGGTCCTCTCTGCTAATTTCTGCTTGTGTAAAGGAACCAAGCAGGGTTGTCCGCTTTCCCCTTTGTTGTTTGCATTACATTTAGAACCATTGGCAAAGAAAATAAGGGACTCATAAATTCAAGGATATAAGTTTTGTTATATGGATATGGATGCTAAAATACAAGTCATTAAAATGTTTTTAGTCTCTTTAGTCTTATACATATGTCAGACATACTTTTATCAACCAGAGAAGTTATGGATAGCAATTAAAATAGAGGTAAAGGATTTTATCTGGGAAGGGAAGACAGCAAGGGTCAAGTGGAATAAGTTGATTCTACCAATAGAACAAGATGGACTAGGATTACCTAATTTGAGGGAGTATTCTAGAGCAACACAGTTAAGGCTCTTATACATAGCACAAGCAGAAAACTATAATTCAAAGTGGAAAGGAATGATGCTGACACAGGGAGGAAGCTCAAGAAATAAGGAGAGATTAGGATTTTGGATGCAAACTCTTAAGGAGAACAACCAAAATCATATAGAGTATTATATTCATAAAATAGCAGGGAGTATTCTAAGAAGCAAACCAGCACGAGGATGGAGAAAAGAGATTTTGCCAATAGGGTTGACTGTGGTCAGGGATACAGATAATAGGTAAGAGGGGCTGGGATTTATTGGAGAAAACTGGCAAAGGAACCAAGGAATTGGGAGCAAATAACTAGAAAGAGAAAGGTAATAGAATGGGAAGAAGCCAATAATTTATTCAGACTGCAGGTTAGAGGTTGCCTTCCCTATCAAGGATTGATAGAGTATAGGCAAAGAGAAATAAATATGGGGCTCCTAAATGAAAGGCCAGCACTGGTAGAGATTTTAATAGAATCTAGAACAGAAGCTGTCATTAAAAAGGAATAATTAGTAAAGCAAATAAAATATTGCATGATAATTATAAGAATCAATCAGAGGATCTTAAAAAGGATTGAGAAGAGAGATTTGATAAGCAATTCACAAAGAGACAATGGGGATATATATATATATATATATATATATATATATATATATATATATATATATATGTGTGTGTGTGTGTGTGTGTGTGTGTATGTGTGTATATATCTCCCAAATATGCAACAAAGTCCAGAAGATTTAGGATCTTTGCCTGGAAGTGTTGACATAGGTATTGTTATACCCCATGTAGACTCCAAAGAATTTTTCCTCAGGTGGTTAGCAAATGTTGGAGGTGTGATGGGCAGGAAAGTGCTAGCTGGGAACATATTTTTGGAAGTGTGATGAGCTGGCAGACTTTTGGTATTCCCTGCAGACTTCTCTGTAGGAAACACTGGGTGAGCCGATTGGACTGACTAGGGAGATGATTTTCTGAGTTATGCTACAGAATTGGAATTGCCTAGACATACTAAAGCATTGCTGAGTCTAATTATGGTGGCTGCTAAAAAAGCAATTACTAGAAAATGGAAATCAAAGTCTAGACCAACTTTACTAGAAGTAATGAATATAGTAACAGAGCTAAAACAAATGGAATTTGGATCTTTAGAAAAGGGAAGAAGCAAACTACATAGGAAATAATGGGAATTGTGGGAACAATATATGCAAGCAGGAATGAGGTTTAAGAGGCGGGATTTGAATGAACTGTATAATGCTTAACTAACAATGACTGGATGGTTTATAAGTGATGTATAATGTTTACAACTACAGTTGTTTCAGTGGTGTCTGTGATGTAAACTGTAATGAAAGTGATATCAAATGTAAGACTGCCTATGTCATACGTGTAAATTTAATAAAGACATTTGTAAAAAAAAAAAAAAAACAAATTGATCGTGACAATAATTATATTTAGAAATTTGTGAGCATGCAAAAAGATCAATATAAACAAGAACAACTATTTCCAAGAGTGTCTGCTAACAATGAAGATTCTCAAAAAATTCCTGTACATTACAATTGATATGAGAACAGCTATTTTTGTTTATCAAGCAGTTCCTTGAATTTTTCCATGTATTATAGTAGGAGGTGATTCTAGTATATCTTAATTTAATGGTGATAATTTCCAGATGACATACTTTGGTTGGAATATTTGTGAATTCTTTTAAAGAGGGTGTAGATTCATTCTTCCATTTCTTGGTTATAACTTTCCTCACAATTGATAAAATGGACCATAAAAGAGGGCATTTCATTCTTTTAACACAAACAGGAATAGGGGTATTAAAAATAATTAATGACTTAGATAAAACAAAACTGTCCCAAACTAAAGGCTGTAAAAAGAATGTTTTTCCAGTAAGGTGTAACTACAACACAATCAAAGAACATGTGTTATGATCTGCTTTAAACTCCTGGTTACATATAAAAAAAAACTTGCTTTTTTAAGCATTAATTAATTTTATGAGGTGTGGGGAAAGATCTATGCAAGAATTTCAGAGCAAAAGGTTTCAATCTAAGAGAAAAAGTTGTCTGGAAGATATTAACAATGATTTTTTTATCCTGTTCATCTGGAGGTATGTTATTAATGTGAATAAAATAGTTCCAATAATTGTCATTGCACCTTTTTGTTTTTTCCTTACCACTCTATATAATTTGTGTAAGAGACCCTCTCTCAATGTGTATTGTTGTATTAATAATATTAAAAATTCAATTAATTTTGGGATTAAATCTCTTACCCTTGATTGCATTAATTTAATTTCACCTTATACATATTGTCTACAAGATTGTACATCCAGTCACCTATCTTTGCTTAAATCATAACTAATTATGATACAATCAACAAAATGCAGTTTTTCATTATTTATTAATTGAAACCAATATATCATATTTTTTTATTTAAATGTAATCATTGTATCTAACTTTAAAGTGAAAATATTATTTTGAGTGTCTGAAGAAGAAAAATCCATGCCTTATATCTAAGATTTCTGTAAATTAAGTTTCTAAAGGTATTTAATGCAGTAGAAATAAAATAAAAGTCAGTTGTCTGGTGACTCCTTTCTGAAAAGTAATCTTTTAGCAACCAATGTAAACTATTGTGTATTATGATTAGAGTTTGTTATATTTAAATTTTATGAAAAGACATCCTAGAAACTCTTTCTACCTCGCTGTGTAAATATTATTTATCCAAAGAGATATTGTTTTTATAATTGATGATAAAGAATATAATCCTAGATATGGTAGTCCAATCCCTCCTGCAGTCAGTCCCTTATATGATAATTTAAGGCAATTCTTGTTTTTTTGGGGAACCAAAGAAATTTTAAAATTAATATATTAAATTCTTTAATACATGTTTTAGATGGAGGTAAAGATAATGACTGAATAACATATAACATTTTTGGTAAAATTAATCATTTTGATTATAGATAGTCTCTCTTCCATTGTGAAGAAAATTTTATTACTTTTATTTATTAGATTCTTTATACTGATTAGGCTGCTAGTGCAATTGTAATTTATTATATTATTGTTATCTGTTATAATTATCCTAAATAGTTCATTTTCTCTCTTTGACAATGTATTTAGTGAATCTATCATTTATTCTATCAGTATTGGCATCTATGGGTAATATTTTTGATTTATCATTAAAGGAGTGACCAGATCTTTTGGAACTCATCCATTGCCTTAAAACAGCAGAAAGGGAAAATTATCACTGTCACTCAATGTCAGAAGAATGTCATCAGCAAATAATTGTATTTTAGAAACCAAATTCTTATTTAGGCTAGTGTCCTTTATTTCTAAATTTGACCTAATAAAATTATCAAAAGATTCCATAATTAGAGTGAAAAGCAGGGCTGAAAGAGGGCATCCCTGCTTAGTTCCTATTTTAATGTTTGCAAAACAATTGCCATAAAGAAGATTTCTAAGATGTGTAAAATTACTTGAAAAATTACTTTCCTGTAAGACTAACAAAAGATATTTCCAATTCGCAGAGTCAAAAGCACCATTAATGTCTAGACTCAATAATGCTAGATTTTCTTTTATTTTGCTTACAAAGTTAATTGCTGTGATTACTCTTTCGATATTGTCATATTTCTATTTAGAATAAAACCAGTTGGAGCCTCATTAATCATGGAAGGTAGAATATATTTTATTATACCATGACCCCCCCCCCCCAAAACGTGCACACTGATTGGCCAGCGTGCACATTGTAAATCGAGTTATACTAATGGAAAAAGGTCCGGTCGCCCAGACTTTTTTCCATTAGTATAACTCTACTTTTAAAACACTGTCTCGATATGTTAAATGGGTTTAACATAGCGAGACAGCTTTAAAATAAGCAACGGAGATCTCCATTGCTTATTTTAAAGCTGTCTCGCTATGCTAAACCCATTTAACATAGCGAGACAGGTTTTAAAAAAAAGCAACGTAGAAAGCAAGATCTCCGTTGCTTTTTTTACTGTTTTGCTATGTTAAATGGGTTTCGCAGAGTCAAAAGCACCATTAATGTCTAGACTCAATAATGTTAGATTTTCTTTTATTTTGCTTACAAAGTTAATTGCTGTGATTACTCTTTCGATATTGTCATATTTCTACTTAGAATAAAACCAGTTGGAGCCTCATTAATCATGGAAGGTAGAATATATTTTATTATACCATGACCCCCCCCCCAAAACGTGCACACTGATTGGCCAGCGTGCACATTGTAAATCGAGTTATACTAATGGAAAAAGGTCCGGTCGCCCGGACTTTTTTCCATTAGTATAACTCTACTTTTAAAACACTGTCTCGCTATGTTAAATGGGTTTAACATAGCGAGACAGCTTTAAAATAAGCAACGGAGATCTCCGTTGCTTTTTTTTAAAGCTGTCTCGCTATGCTAAACCCATTTAACATAGCGAGACAGGTTTTAAAAAAAAGCAACGGAGAAAGCAAGATCTCCGTTGCTTTTTTTACTGTTTCGCTATGTTAAATGGGTTTAACATAGCGAGACAGTTTTAAAATAAGCAACGGACATCTCCGTTGCTTATTTTAAAACTGTCTCGCTATGTTAAACCCATTTAACATAGCGAAAACAGTAAAAAAAAAAGCAATGGAGATCTTGCTTTCTCCGTTGCTGTTGCCCACAGCTCTGATGTACTGCGCAGGTGCGCAGTACATCAGATCTGCCGCTGATGCCTGACATCTGCGAAAGGGCAGTAAACAGGCATTATACTATGCCATTATTTAAGAAAAGTAATAGTGTCTTTTCTTAAATAATGTCATGGTATAATAGCAATAACCTACGCCTGGGTGTGGGTAATGCTGTATTTACCCACGGTTGGCTTTGTTTGGTCCCGAGGGCGAAGCCCTCGGGACCAAACCACGCCAACCGTTGGTAAATCCAGCATTACCCACACCCAGGCGTGGGTTATTGCTATAATCTATTAGCATGAATTGCCATGAATAATTTACAATCTACATTTAAAAGTGAAATTGGTCTGTACTAACAGCATTCAATTGGATCTTTGTTAGTTTTAAAATTGGGGAGATAAGAGTATATTTCCATGAGGGAGGAACTTTTGTTAAGTCTTTAACTATAGAAAAAAACTTTGTGTAATATGTTTAAGGCTTCTTTGGGTAGCAATTTGTAGAGTTCCGCTATCATTCAATCATTATCTGGTCCTTTGTTAGGTTTTAAGTTGTTAATTTGAGTTTGAATTTATTTCAGACATTGAGACAGATTTATCAATTAATTTCACTTCGTCATCAGATATTTTATTTATTTATTTATTTATTTTGATAAAAGTTTTGATTATCCCTTCTGAGTCTATTGCATTATATTGATTGATTTTATTGTAATAATTTCTAAATTCTTTTAAAATAGCATATATGCCTGTCACTTTTCCTTTTCTCTTATGTGAATAAATCTACTTTATATGCTTAGACTTACTAAGTCATTTTGTTCTGTTAGGTAACTTGTGCATAGATTTATTAGTTAATAGAGAAATTATTTATCTTAAACATTTCTAGATTAATCCTAGTTTTATGATTTAAAATTTCCAAATACTTATTATGTAGATTACTAATCTTTTCTGTTATTATTGTTACCTGTCTGATTTTTCAGTTTTAATTTGTAAAGTTTTTCTTGTATCTCATGCAGTTCTTTGTCTCATTGTTTTTCTTTATTGATAGCCAGTTGTTGACTACCAAAAATATATGCTTTTTACTGCATCCCATAGATAGATTTCTGAAATATCTCCTGTATTGTTAATTTATATAAAAAATAATTTCTTTAATAAAAAGTCCTTGAAATCCTTTAATCAAGTTATATATATGCTGATACCGTCCTGATCTTAATGACATTGTTAGATTTTAAAAACAACTCAGCTGTGATTACACTGTGATCTGAAAGTGGGCAAGATACCACTTTAACTCTGCCTAGTTTATCTATCAACTCATTGGAGACATATACTCTATCAGTTCTGGATTGTGTTCTATGTCTATGTGAGTAATGAGTAAAGAAAAGTGATTCTGGATCTGAGAAATCATTTATGTCCCTAAGGTGAAATAGTTCAGGGAACTTTAACAGTGCCTTTGTTGATGGCTCTATTTTCCGTTTAACTCTTGTATTAGTATCCTTTGGTGACAATATACAATTAAAATCTCCTGCTGGTATGATGCTGCCTTTTGAAATTTGAATTACTTGTTCTAGAATTTGTTCACCAGTTTTAATTCCTATTTCAGGAATCCAGTATAAGTTAGTAAGGGTTAATATTCTTATTATATTCTAGAGTAACTGAACAAAGTATAGCTAGGATTTCCATTTTCCTCTTGATATCAACCCGTGAAGTGCCAATGAATGGGCTGAATTTGAAAAGTGTCCTATGTGGTACAGGAGGGAAACTGGCATCTCTGTGAGGGCCAGCTAGAATATTCCTTTGACAGCCTCCAATACAGGGTGGATGTCTATCACTACCTTGACAGGATGGTGAGTGATGCCATGAGTATATCTGGTTTTGGTTAGTAATTTTGGCATCATTACAGTGACATGCATATGTACCACAATGACCTTCTTGGCAAAATGTGAAAAAAAGATGAGGGAGACACAGTTCTGCAATAAGTATGAGTAAATGATGACATTTTTAGTGCC
This sequence comes from Protopterus annectens, assembly GCF_019279795.1. Lineage (NCBI taxonomy): Eukaryota > Metazoa > Chordata > Ceratodontiformes > Protopteridae > Protopterus > Protopterus annectens. The sequence goes on from NC_056728.1 coordinate 1,266,889,172, forward strand.
ATCATCTGCTTTGGACCTATTTTTGGTAGCAGTTTTCATTGCTATGTCTCTATCCATGCTTCATTATTATTAACCCCCTTTTTCCATTTTTTTACATGGTGTTGGAGTGTTGTGTCAGCTATCACCATGGCTCTCTCTCTATTCAATGCCACTCCCCTACCTTCTTCAACAGTCATGTCTGACTGTCGTAGGTCTTCTTTCACACAATCCATCCACCTCTTTGCTGGATGTACTCGTTTCCTCTTACCTTCTTGCTGCCTGTCCCAAATCTTCTTCACCAGATTGTCTTCTGCTTAGGTTCATAGGTTGGTAATAGGCTATCAGCCCTAGGGCCTATACAAGCCTAGCCATAACAATTCCCTGGCTATTTCTTCCCACGCTATTTACTTCCCTGGACCCCTGTCTAGCAGGGCTTTCCTGTACATGTGCCTGAACCACTGTAATCTGTTCTCTTCGACCTTCTCTGCAATTGGAGCTAATTTGGCCTCTGCTCTGATGTCCTCATTTCTTCACCTGTCCCACAGTATGCAATCTGCCGCCCGTCTCAGGCACTTCATCTCCATCACCTGTAGCTTCCTCAGTTGCTCTGCCTTTACTGCCCAGGTTTCTGTACCATACAGTAGTACTGGTCACACCACTGTTTTGTACAGCTTACTTTTATGGTTCTTTGGCATTTTTCGGCCATACACTACCCCTGACACTCTGTTCCAATTGGCTGCAGTCCCTCTGATTCTAGTTTTGATTACCTCATTCAGATTTCCCTTCTCCTCAACCACCCCTCCCAGATACTTGAAGATGTTAACTTGTTCCACTGCTTTCCCTTCTAGCTCAGTTCTCAGCTTCTTCTGATTTCCTCATTTGCTGCCATTACAACTGCCTCATCATTACTCAGTTAGATGCCACATGCCTCCAGTTTTGCATTCCATTCCATTCCCCTATCCTTTGCTGAAATTCTTGCTCAACATCTGTCAGTAATGCCACATTGTCTGCATACAGTAACTTTGTTGATCTGTCCTGTCTGACCTGTTTGCTGATGTAGTCCATGACAATTATGAACAACAGTGAACTCACAGTTGAACCTTGATGCATACTACTTGCACTGGGAACCCCTCTGTGAGATCAAACATTGTTCAAACTTGAGTCACTGGGTCCTTGTACACAGTCTGCACTAATTCTAGGAGCCTCTACCCATACATCATCCCATTAATAGACAATGCCCTTGTCGGCCTGCCATGACTTATTCTCGCACTGGCCATTTCGCAGCCTCTGTCTGTGTCAATTACACTTGGCATACCATAGGAATGCAACTAACAGGCAGTTGGGTGATATTTCATGGTGGCTGTCCTATGGCATGTCTTAGTATTACAGCTGGGTTGGTGTCCCATATGTATTCCATTTTGGAATTCTGTGGTAGATGGTGCATGGCATGTTCTTCTGATCTCTCCAGTGCTACCCAAGTCAACACATGGTAGGCTGTGTCTGACACCTGCTCTTAAGCTCCTCCAGGTTGAACAAAACTTGTTCAGGTGTTGGTTATGCCAGGCATCACTGCCCTTACAGTCATACTATTAATGGCTCATGGACTGTGCCAATGTCTACGTATGGGGAACTGGTTAGGTTAGGTTATGTGACATGTAATCTTGCTCATTTGTTTCAGGTCTCTGTACTATTTTGGTTTGCCATTGCATACTTAACTACATTTATTTCTTCAGGGCCTCTACTGCCACCCATTTTAGCACACATTACAGATGACTGCTTTTACTTTTGATTTTTGTTTTTCATTGTATTGCTGCCTTCTTTTTTATCTGTCCTTTGTTGTTTTGTTTCTCTCATTTTATGTTCATATTTTATGCAGTGTTATCCATGGAAGTGGATGTGGTGTGGCTCTGCCCACAACAAACTTTACCTGCTTCACCACTGCCTATCAGGTCTCCAATAGGTTCATAGGTTCATAGGTAGGTACTAGGCTATCTGCCCGAAGGCATTTATAAGCCTAGCCTGAATATGTTGGCTTTCGCCACCCCCTTAGATTAGTTCCCTGTGTCTCTGTCCAGCAGAGCCACTGAAGTGATCCCCAGGGTAAACTTTCTGTTTCCCATCCACTCGTCAAGGTTTCTCTTGAAGAGTGTTAGTGAGGAGCTCTGCCTAATGTAGACTGGAATCTTGTTCCAAAGCATGGGAAGTCTCTGGGACAGGAATCTATCCCTCCAGCATGTCCTATTTATTGTTGTGGTGAGGTTTAGATCCCTAGAGTATGTGGCTCGAGGGGATAAGGTTTTCTTTAGGTGGAGCATGTCCATCAATTCTGGGTTGGACATGGCCTTGTATGTCAGGCAGAGATCACCTCTGAGTAGGCGGTATGCAACCGAGTGCAGCTGGAGTTTCTTCAGTCGAGCTGCATAGGGCATCTGTTTGAGGCCAGTGATACTCTTGGTGAGGTACTTCTGTGGTCTTCCCAGCTGTTGCAGGTGTCTTGTAAGGTACATCCCAAATGGGGCGTTGTACTCTATGATGGGTCTGATGAGTGATGAGTAGAGGTGCACAATGACCTCTTTTGATCTGGATGCAAACCCTTTTGTGATTAGGTGGGCCACATAGAAGGATTTTCTAACCACTTTGGCAATGTGATTATCAAAGGAAAGATTGCTATCTACTTGGGTCCCCAGATCCCTTATTATGTCTTCCGTATTTAGGGGACTACCACCTATGTGGTAGTTTGTGGGTACTTTGTTTTTTCCAAAGGGTATGATTATGCACTTTTTGGCATTTAGCTTGAGGCCATGATTTTGACACCAGGTATCCATCTCAGTGAGACCCTTTTGAAGGATGTCTGTGTCAGCCGGAGAGTCAATTATAGCCCCTAGTTTGCAGTCGTCTGTGAACTTGGTCAGCCATAGTCCTCCTGTGCATGCCTGTACCTCTGAGAAGTATATGCCGAACAGGAGGGGTCCTAGGACTGAGCCCTGGGGAATGCCACTTGTAACCGGTTTAGACTCAGGCCTAGCTCCTGCAACTCTCACCATGTGGGTTCTGTCCGTGAGCTAGTTGGCAACTCATCTTGTGATGTAGGGGTTTAAGTTCAGGCTGGTGAGCTTGTTTATAACACCAGAATGGGGAATGGTGTTGAAGGCCTTTGTGAGGTCTAGGTAGGCTGTGTGTACCACCTTTCCCTCATCTATAGCCTTGGTAACTGTGTCAAAGAAGCCCACCAGGTTTAGGAGGCATGATCTGCCCTTAATAAAGCCAAACTGGGTAGGGTCCAGTGTTTGGAGATTCCCAATGTCTCTGTTAATAAATTTCATGATGATGCACTCCATAGCCTTGCAGACCAAACTAGTCAGGCTTATAGGGCGATAGTTCCTGGGGTCTGTTGTGGCTCTAACTTTGTGGAGCGGAATAACCATTGCTGTGTGCCACTCTATGGGTATTTCGCCTGTGGAGAAGCTGAATTTGAATAGTGTGTTTAGGTGAGGGGTTAGTTTGTCTTTGAGCTTGTGTAGGAAGCAGCCTGGGACACCATCCGGTTCCATTGATGCTGTGTTTTTGGCTTTGGAGAGGGATGTGTTAACCTGAGTGCCTGTGATTTCAGGGGCTCTACATTCTTCTGGTATGGTTATGGGCCCTTTTGGGGGTGAAGTTTGCGCTGAACCTGTCTGCCAGGATGTTGGCGATATCGGTCGGTTCAGTATATTTTGTGCCATTCTGCACTAACTCCGAGCAGATCTGAGCATTGCCACTTAGATTCCTGACATAGCTAAAGAATGCCTTGTGGTTATCTTTGGAGTCCTTGGCAATTTTTCTTTCGAAGCTCACCTTGGATGATTTTATGAGAGATTGTAGTTTCTTGCTGATACTGATCAGGGGTGTCTTCCCTTCTTGGGATTTTACTCTTTTCTGTACTAGTTTCCTCCTTCTATTGTATAGCTTGTTTATGGCAGGAGTCCACCAGACTGGTTTCCTTTTCTTGGAGGAGTGAGTCTTGGTTTTGCTTGGGATAGCATGATCCATGCATTCTTGTAGGTGCACGTAGAATGCATTAGCAAAGGATTTTGAAGCTTGAACAGCATTATCCTTTAGCATGGGGGCTTTGAAACTTTCCACCTCGGTCTTAAGTAATGTGAAGTTTGCTTTTCAAAAGTTTTTCACTGTGGTTTCCTTGTCTGGGGGTGGGGACAGAATGTGGATATCCGAAGTGATTTGTTTATGGTCAGATCTAACCAGCGAGGGGTTGACTTCTGGTGTGGAACACCGGTCGCCCATGTTGGTGATGACCAGGTCCAATATGCTGTCACCTCTGGTGGGAGTGTTGACCAGTTGATCCAGGGCATTTGAGTTTATAAATTCCAGGAAACGTTGAGCAAGGGAGTTAATACTTTAGCAGTTCTCCCAGTTAATGTTTTGGTAATTGAAATCACCCAATATTAGGGTGTTTGGTAGGACCTTTATGTTTCCCAGTGTTTCCAGAAATGTGGAATGGGAGTCCTGGGACATGGCAGGTGATCTGTAGCAAGCTACAATTTGAATTGCAGTTTTTCCTATTGTTAGTTGCAAGTGGATGATCTCTGAAGCATTGTGCTGTGCCACTAACCTGGAGGTGTGGGTATCCTCGATGAATATGAATACGCCCCTGCATTTTGTATTTCGGTCCGAGTTCTGTAGCCAAAATACAATAGTCTCTAGGCACACATCTCAGCAGGGTGACATAAGTCATTCAGAAAGGGGTGCTCTGGAAGGCTGCCTAGTGCAATTTCACTCCTATTTTATAATTAATCAGTATCAGTATGCACTGCGCTAGCTTGACATTGCAGTTTTGCCCTTTTATACCCATGTAAGTGATTTTCTGATCCCCAGTATGTTCAAACCACTGCCTTCATTTTTATAAAATTATTAAATTACTTTGTAAGGTATTTTAAGATGTTTGTTTTAAATTACTTTATTAAAGTTATCATTTATTATTTATGTATTGAATTGTCTTGATCTCTTCACAGCACTGAAGACTTATCTAGCTGATGAGTTGTAAGCAAATATGCACACGTATATTTATGTTATCATTTTCAATTTTGCTTTCCTTCTTGTTTATTCTGTTTTATTTAATACATTAATAAGATGGTGTACCTTACAGATATATTTTGCTTCTTTTCTATTTCTATAAACTCCCCGCCCCCCGCATACAACTAGCTAAACTTTAGCTGCTTTGGATTTACTCCTGTTACGATTTTTTTTTTACCTTTGTGTCCTTGGTAACCTCTCTGTGACTGCTGTATTGCCGGAGTGCAGTGGTACAGAGTGGATCTGCCTGCAGTGTCACATTAGGTAGAGTTTCTGATATCATGTGTATCACTACATACATCATCAGTTAGTTTTACTCACCCCTTCTATTCCATATTTTTTTTTAATGTCAATCTACCACACAGTTATGGTACTGCTCCATCAACATGGGCATGTCAGATCACAGTCAGAATCCACACTTTTTCTTCTGGAGTGGGAAAACTGACTAAAAGCCATTCCTTCCCATCCCCATTATCCTGGCTCTTCCAAGCATGGGCTGCTAATCAAACTCATAGTCAGTTAAAGAAACATTTTGTTTCCATGGTTGCATTATCAATATTTGTGCTTCTATTTTGATAAAGAAAGATTCCTAACAGCCTGCTTCTTGACAGTCATTATGAAGAAAAGTTACATAATTCACACATAGACTTTAATTTGGACTGAGATAGCAACTCAGAGATGGAACCAATTTAACTAATGAATTAACATAGCACTGAGAAAAAAATTAAATACACCTTACATCTAAGTCTTGCTGAAAACATTATTTCACTAACTTCTTTCAGCTTTTACCGGTTAGGGGTTGCCACAGTGGATCCCCTGGAGTTTTATGGTGTTGAGTTGCCAGCCCAGTGCCCAACCTTCCACAGAAGGCACACACATGCACACACTCATGCCTAGGGCCAATTTAGAGCATCCAATCCACCTACAGCATGTCTTTGGGATGTGGGAGGAAACCAGAGCACCTGGAGGAAACCTGTGTGACCACAGGGAGGGCATGCAGACTCCGCACAGAAGGCACCCCAGTTGAGGATTGAACTGGCGAGCCTCTTGCTGTGAGGTGGCAACTCTAACCCCTGCACCACTGCGGCCGCCCTATTATGTCACTTTAACAATTGTCTAAAAGATTCTTAGGCTGAGATTCATTGACACATTGTGGAATAAGCAGTGCACACTTGAGCTGCTATTGGCAACATACAGACAGGCATAGGACTGTACAGATTCATAGAAACATGTTGTGCTTCAGTGCAGAAATCCCAAATGCACTACAGAAGATCTATGTAAATTGCTACATAGTAACATGCAAATGAAACAGGTCATAAAAACTAGGTCATAATAATATTAAAGTATATTCGAGGTGAACATAGTTGCAATTTATAGTCATCTACAGAGGAGATTGTGTGCTCCAGACAATAAAACGGCAAAGCCTACCAAACATTTTATAACTTAATGTAGCAAAACTGCTCACAGTTGTAGCAGCAGCCTTTAGCCAGCTGACTACTACAGACATAGGCACTGCAGCTTCTCACCACCTGGTAGCAATGTAAATAGTTCTGTCAGAGATTGACCAAAGTTTTACTGATAGGGATTATCGAACACTTCTCACTCAGCTGGGAAATGTATAGGTCATGGTTCACATATGTTGCCCATGCACCGAATCTGTAGGAATGAATAGCCTTCCCATATCTGGATGAGACAAGGGTATGTATAACTCTTTCCATATTTACTACAGGGACACATCTCAGAGACTATTTGGAGGTGTAATGGGTATTTTATAGACCTCCAGCTGTAGAATATTCAGCAACTCCCTCAATATAATGCTTCTGCTATGGTGAAGTAGTGTTGATCTTCATTATAAAGTATATGAAAGTTCACAAAACAGTGCATTATGAGTTTGGCACAGTATTGATACCTTATAAATATTCAACAGAAAAACCTGTTTTTACTGACTAAATTTAGAAGAGTTGATTGTTGCTGTCATCACGGTGAGCCACAGAAAACCCATATCATCTTGTATCACCTATTTAATTTGGTTTTAAATTGACTAGCACAGTTGCCTAGAAGTCTATCAGTACAATTATAGACCAAAGTACTTAAATGTTCATAATAAAAAAAAAATTTTAATATAATTCAGACAGAAAGAATTTTTAGATGGTAATGTAAAAGGATGCGATAACTGTGATAGAAAAAGAGATCGAATAGCAGAACACACAGTGGATGCAATATTAGTGTTTGTAATACCAGTGGTGTCACGAACCAACATTACTTTAGTCTTGTTTGTAGTCCAAGTTAACTATAGAGGATATCATACATTATAGTGGAACAAACAAGAGACATACTTGTGTGGTTTAAAGATGAACTGTGAATATTACATCAAGTGCTACTACTTTTTCTAACCATGCAGATAATATGAATGCAGCAAGTCCCTGACTGCCCCCCCCCCCTTACAACAGCCTCACCTCTGAGGCAAGCAGTTTTACAAATAACTAATTATTCTCAACATATTTTCAGTCCCTGGAAGAGATGTGGAATTTATTTGTGACATTTATTACTGAGTGACCCTATTTAACCAAGCCAGACTCCATATGAAAAAAGCTGCATAGCAACATTTTCTTGGTTCACAACCTGCCAGCTGAAGATGGGGTCAGGCATTATGCTAATCAGAAACAGGATAGCTAGTCCTTGGGAATGCAATCTGTCTCTTAGGACACAGAAAGTGGCATCACTGTTGGTGAGGGATCCAGAGCTTGTGCAGAAGGTTGAAATGCATCACCTAGATTTACTTGGTTTTCCATCTATACATAACATTAGTTTTGGAATAAAAATTCTTAAGTGCAGATGACCTCTCTCCTACTTTGAAGGTAGCCTTCAGGAGGTGTGCCAATTCAATGTAGTGATGTTCATAAGCCTCCAGATGAGTGCTGTTCATCTGGAATTTGTGTCAGAAGACAAAAGGGGCATTGCATTGTCAATAAAATTTGCTGAAAAGGAAAGTCTGTCTGCTTTTGCAGATGCATCAACAGCTGTTCGAATATGTAACCTTCTTAGAGACACTCCACAAACTGATAAAACCTCAAAACACGAAAAATGCAAAACTTACTACAGGACACAGACAGCAGTCATGGGCAGAAAAAAAAACAAGATTTTATTAAGCGCTTTTCATCTCCCTAATAGCGAGACTTCTTCGGATACCTAACAGTAAACTGTTATCAATTTGGGAGTGTGTCTCAGGATGGCTACAGATGCAAGTAACAGCAGTTAGCTTTCATCTTCTCAAAATGGAGAAATTGGGAATTTAACTCGGATTATTGAACTGCTATCTCAAAGGGTTGAAAACCTTGCCGCTAGACAAGACACTGTGGTAGAGTCTAGTCAAGAAATTCAAAGAGATTATAGTAGAACAAATGACTGTATAGTAAATACTGTTCAAATGAGTCAACCCAAGGCTGTTTTAACAACCGTGACTACACCAGAAGCGAATGAGAGGCAGAACAACGATGCAAATGCTTGGGATCGCCTGCTTGACATTAATACACTGCAGCCAGGGACAACTATTTCCTTGGGGCTTATTGGAGCTCATGGCTTTGACAATTGGCTCACTGAATGCCAGTTCTTCTAAAATAACCAGGGGAAGCACAAGAAGAGTGTCCGGCTGGAGGAAATAACAACTTGGCAGGTATTTTGAAAGATTTCGATCATAATTTGATTAAATGTAAAAAACTACAAATAGAAATTGTGTATTTTAAGAAGTGTATAAAAGAAGGGATTGTCCCGAAGGGACTGAGGAGTTGGCAGTATCCAAGGGCTTAACAGAAGAGTCAACGTTTTATTTAGAGCTTGTTAACTTAGTTAATAGACATGGGCTTGAACTGTTAGAGCTCATGTGTAAACATTATCAGAATACAGTGGATCAGCTAACGGGAGAAATGACTGAAATGGATAAACTAATTAACTCATATTGACTTTTACAGATATAAGTATGATTATGAGAGACTGTTTAACAGTATTGATCAGTATTTGCTTAAATTGAAAAATACGAAAGTCAAGAAGTTAGAGAGAGCTAGGCAAGCATACAAACAAGGAGTAACCTATCCAAAGCCACCATCCTCGCAGGGCTGGTATTCTATCAGCTAAGAACATGCTGTGGGAGGGCCAACAGCAAACTCAGTGATTACGGAAACGTCCACATTAAACGGAAACAGAACAGATGAGCAGGAAGGGCAAGGAGGTAGATGCAGGAGCGAGAGGCTTTCAAACAGAGCTGGGGGAAACACAGAACAGAACCAATGGAATAATGAAGCTAACAGACAAAACAATACAAATTTTCAGAACCGGGGCCAAAATTACAACCCCCCGACCTAATGGACAGCAACAAACAAACAAGCGGGGCAGGAATCGGCAGAGGAGATGAGAGTAAGTCCGCAAAAGAAAAACTGTACGATATTATTTAACAAAGACAATGACTTTAAAGTATTTAATTATTCTGAGTGCCATATTGAACCCTGTTTAGTAGAACTGTTAGCAAAAGGTTATTCATTTGTACCCTCGGTAAAGGCTGACATTGAGAACATTTTAATTGACATTAAATTGTAAGAAAGTTAAATTTGGCACTATGTTTGGGGCAAAGTGAGTTTAACAACAGGGAATTTCATATATCAAGCACTTTTAATCCTCAATTGCATCCTGTGTTACTATTGTTTGAGCAAATATGTCAGATGAATGTTCATAACTGTTTGGAGAACTTCTACAAAAATGAAAATGTTGTGTTTAATATAAGTAAAGAGGAGAAGCAAGCACTAAGAGAATTAAAAATGTTGCCAGCTAGCATCACGAAGCCAGATAAAGGCGGCAGCCTAGTGATTATGGATAATGCAAACTGTATAACGAGAATGAATAAGTACTTGGAAAGTGATACTTATATAGAGGTGTCCAGACATGAGTTAAATGTAGCTTATTCACATATTAAAGCTGAATTTAATGAAATGTTTATGGAAGCAAGAATTAGTATAGATATGTTTAATTATTTGACTATGCCAATGCCTCAAATCCCCATTTTATTTGGCATACCTAAAATACATCAAAATATAGAAGATCCACCGATTAGACCTTTATTAGATGCTAGAAATAGCATTGCATATGCAGGAGCTAAGGTAATAGATAGCCTGTTAAAGAAATATGTCAAACAAGAAGGACAAATCTGCAAAGATTCATGGACTTTTTTAAGTGATGTCAATATGTTGGAATTTTGGAGGGAATACAATTTCTTAACAATAGAAGTCAGGGTCTTGTATTCGTCAGTTCCTCACCTGGAAGGAATAGAATGGGTGAGCCACATACTTAGGGAAAGAGGTGCACCAAGAGAAGAAATCAGCTTGGTCGAAGAATTGTTAGACATTGTTTTATCGAACAACTTTATAACATTTAACAACAAATTCTTTCTCCAAAAAATAGGGGTAGCAATGGGCTCCCCTTATGGAGCAAGTCTAGCAAACCTCATGATGGCTCACTGGGAACATGAATTTATTAAAAAAGTAGATGAGGTTAAGGACAAGATTTATTATTTTACAAGATTTTTGGACAACATCTTTATGATTATTAAAGGGGATAGGGAGACAGCTGAAAACCTATTGACATACTTTAATAATACCACAGAATTTGTACACTTTACATCAGACTACCAGACTGAAAGGATAGCATTTTTAGATGTAGAGTTAAGAAAAGATTTGGTGGAAGAACAATATATAGCAAAAATACACAGGAGAGAAACACATTCAAATGCATACTTGCATGTCTTTTGCTGCCATCCATTACATCAGAAAAAATCAATAGTGAAGGGTCAGCTAGTTCGGGCTGCCCGGATGGTAACTAGGGATGCTGATTTTGAATTAGAGTGTATTAAAATGACTGACATGTTCGTTAAAAGAGCATTTCCCATAACTTTAGTGGAGAACCTGGTCAAAGAGGTACAAGAAAAGAGGAAAAGTGGTGTGTTTAAACCAATTTTATCTAAGCACACTTGCATTAATAATATGGTGTATAACACCACCACCATAGGACAGGTTAAGGATACTACTGTTTTACACAATTTAACAATAACTTATGGTCTGGAATCAAAAGAAATAAGGAATATAATCTTGAGAAATTGGGAAATATTAAGGAATGATGGTTTATAAGACAGAAGGTACAGGCTACACCACAGATCACTTATAAAAGAGGATCTAATCTGAAAGAACTCCTGGAAAGGGATGGAGAAAGGTTTCTTAGCAGACAAGGGATATATATGTGGGATGTGCAGTTACTGTAAACACATGACAACGGGTAGGAAATTTTCAGTGAAAGATAAAGAATACATAATTAAACATAGATTAAATTGTCAGTCAAAATCAATAGTATAGCTAGCCCAGTGTCAACAATGTCCAGCCTTTTATATAGGGAAAACGGACAGGAAATTAAAAGAATATGTTTATAAACACATCTATAGTATAAATAGAAGGAAACAGGAGAATGCCCTAGCAAGGCATATTATAGAGAATCCAAGTCATAAATTCAGTTTTAGAGGTATAGACCAAACTAAAAGTACTAGTAGAGGGGGATCAGAAACATTAAATTTAGAAAGAATGGAGCTTCTATGGCAGCTATGGACAAGTGCTTGCTACTTCCCAGGTTTGAATGAAGTGGCTTCAATATTGTGTATATTAAAGTTGAAAAGCCTGTTGAGATAGAGCTTTATGTGAAACAAATTAGTTTTACTAATTTGAAAAATTGTAGGTAATTAATTGTATTTTAGAACAATATGATTTTATAAGAAAGAATTTAAAAAAAAAGGAAAGAAAGGTTAGATGGAAGTGAAATGGTTAATTTGAAATAATTGAGTAATGGTGTTAAATGATTGGTTGGAGTTGATATAAAAAGGCAAGAGTTTACTGCTGGGTATCTGAAGAAGTCTCGCTATTAGGGAGATGAAAAGTGCTTAATAAAATCTTGTTTTTTATTGCCCGTGACTGTTGTCTGTGTTCTGTAGCAAGTTTTGCAACTTTCTTAGAAACCACAGGAGTGCTGCTCAATGGGGAGGCAGCTGGAGAGTTTTAGTTTTATTGGAAGATTTTTATATGACATAGACACTTAGAGGGATGTGATTGGGAGGAATCACTTGCATTACTGAAACTTGAGTTTTGAGTTTAATTTTGAGCATCTGTGTTAACCATGGATTTTCTGTAACAAACACCATATTCAAATGCAATTCAAAGGACAGTCATAAGTACACTTGTTGCCGGAGATCCATCAGCCAAAGGTAAGTGATTGATGTTATAGATGTCATCAAGTCTGAAGCCATATATTCTGGACACCTGGGTCAGGAGAGGAGCTGAACTGAACTGATTACTGTTTTGGAGTGAATTGGTTCATATGGAATAGGTGGTGGCTGGACAGACCCAGGAGACCCAAATGTGGAGTTATGATGTCCTGGGAATACCTTACTGACACTTTTGTGCAGGATGAGTTCATCTTCCACTTCATGAAGAGCTTTTCATATATACCTGGAGATGGGAGAGACATGAACTCTGAACAGGCCCTGCTGATGACCTCAGTGGCTGAGGCAGTAACAAAGAGCCGTGGACAAAAGATGGTAGGCATTTGCCATTGTAGTAATCCATGAATCTGCTAGTAGACAATGGCTGTGAGAAAAGCTATCAGATTAGTGCAGTGCTAGCTGGAGGCTCCCAGATCTGGCTACAGGTAGCAAAATAGCCAGGAAGACAGCAGCTGAGGCAGTCACTGTAAAGAAGGCTCAGTTATGGGGGAGCTTGTTGAGGTCACAAAGAATAACTTTTGGATAACCTCAAATAGGGTCTGGCAAATGATCTAATGACTCATAATGGGGGAGGCAAGATACTGCATAGGCTGTTCTCAAAAAGGGGAAAGAAGTGCCTGCAATAAATTGGGATGTTGAAAAATTGTAAGAACAATTTGAACAGCTCCTGAATCTGTGGATATACTCTCCTCTGAGGAGGCATTGTCAAACTCAGTTGATGGAATGGCATTTATTTTGGTAGACAAGGTCACTGTGGCAATTAAACAGTTCCACAGTGGCAAGGCTATGAGAGTGTATGAGATATGTACAGAAATGTTGAATGCACTGGACATTGGTGGATGTTGTGGTTGACACACCTTTCCAGTGCTTATGCAAGGTTGGGCAGTACGTCTGGATTGGCAAACTATTTGAGTAGCAATCCCGCTTTTCAGAAAGTGGACAAGAAGGTACATTCCATTTACACATCTCATCCAGCTTAAAAAGCATGTGTCAGGATGGTAGAAAAATTACTTTATCCAGTAGTCAAGGCCTTGATCTAGGAGGAATAATGCAGGTTTTTACCTGGTCATAGAACAGTGGATCAACTGTTTGTCCTTGCATAGATATTGGAGAGGTTGTATGAGTTTGATTTTATACACCTGTAGAAGGTACACAACTGACTACTGCAGAGTGTCCTGTGGAAAGTGTTACAGCAGTATGGATCTAAGAGCCACTTTTGCATGACTTAGAGTTTCTGTATTTGAGAAGTGAGAGTTCTACCTACATTCATGACAGTAAGTTAAATATGTCTAATATATGTGCAGGAATCCTCCAAAGGGGAGCCTTGCATTCCTCATTTGTGATTTTCATTGACAGGATATGAAGGGGTATCTAAGATCAGAACAATTATTTTGATGGGGGATGTGAAGGTAGCATCTTTGTTGTTTGCAAATTATGTTGTCCTATTAGTCTCGAGTGACAGTAACCTTCAGAGTTTGCTGGAATCATTCACTGTGGACTATAAAGGGGATTAGCTGAAAATCAGTACATCCAACTCATAGGTGATGGTTCTCAAGTAGAAAAGAATGGATTGCCCTCTACAGGTGAGGGGGAACACTTATTCAGGTAAAAGAGTTTAAACATCTTGAGGGTCTTTTTCATAAAAAAAGATAGAAGGGATCAGGGAACTGACCAGTAGGCAGAAGCAGTGACAACTGCATTGCAGGTGTTGTACTGCTTTGTGATAGTGAAACAAAAGCTGAGTTATATAAGATGAAAATGTTAGTTACAAATTTAAGTCATAGAATATCTTTTAGCTTACTTGTGAATGTCAGGTATTCCATAGGATATATTTTAGCTTTCCTGTGAATGACAGATATTACATGGACTGTCTTTTAGCTTACCTGTGAATGACGTATTTCATGGGATATATTTTAGCTTACCTGTGAATGGCATGTGTTTCATGAGATATCTTTTTGCTTACCTGTAAATGATATGAATTTTGTGGGATGAGCTGAAGACTGCTGCTGGGCATAAGAAAGACACATCAATCTTAACTAATTATCTGTCTCAAGCTGGTATGAGCCTAGCATTGAGCAGCATTTTACTTTCTCCAAGGATGATGCCACAATATGAATAAAAGATGTCTGACTTTAATAACTGGCTTAGTTTCTGGTGTCATTCTAAGACAGTGCAGTGTTTGTCAGCATGCAAGGAGATGGTCAACAGACCACATTGCTTTACTAGGGATGGTCTGCACCTCTGCCCTCTAGGCTTTCAAATATTAGCTAAAACATTGTCTTCCTCCATAGTCCCTTTTTTAGACAATACCAAACTGAAAGTACTTCCAACATAGCAAATCAAAACTAAAAGAAATCTAAAGGTATTACTGCCAAATGCTAGGATTCAAAACAAAAAACTCCACTCTTTAGAATCTCTCTTCACCCTAGAGAGTGCTAGCATCTGTGCGGTGACTGAGACATGGTTAAAAGCCATGAAGAGCACACCAACAGTGCAAGGTTATAATGACTTTCACATATTTAGACCAGCTACTACAGAGACAAGGACTAAAGGTGGACATGTCTCAATTTACATCAAAACTAAATATACCTCAAGGCTAGTCATACAGGACAATGCACTTGAGCTGCTCCAAGTTTAAATCACCATAGACAAAACTGAATACCCCTTCCTTGCAAGCTATAGGCCCCCCTGCATGACACAGAAAACACATACCATGTATTTAAACTTATTCGAAACTCACCATCCAACCCAATATCATATTCATGAGTGACTTTAATTGCCCCACTATTAATTGGAAATCCTATATGACACCAAAAGTACAAACACAAACTCCCTGGACCAGATTGTCAATACACCAACCAGGGGTGCAACCATACTGGATCTGGTACTCACTAATATGGGAGAGTGCTGCACACCCCCTATTGTAATGCCTTCCCTGGTAAGGTCAGACCACAAAATGGTCTCCTTTGAAGTAAAACTAAAACCTGGACACCCAGCTAAACCTGGACTATTCAGGAACTATTCTAAGGCTAACTTCTTGCTATTAAGTGATAACCTGGCAAAATTTCAAGCCCCCATAAACCCGGAGAACACTGCTGCCTATGCAGAACTGTTCACAGAAATCCTGTACAAACTTGTTAATAACTGCATAGACACAGCTGTACCGACCTGGAAGAATACAAAACTAACTAAAAAAAAAAGTCACCCTCGTGGAATCACAAAATCAGTAGGCTGTATAACAGAAGGAAGAAAATCATGGCAAAATTTGGGAGGTACAGCATGCACTCAACAGGATAAAAGCACTTTTATCAAACTAAACAAACAACTCAGAGGACAAGTAGTCTACCAAAGCCAAATTTGAGGTAATTTTGGCCTCGCAGGCCAAAGACAACCACACAGCATTCTTTAGCTATGTACAAAATCTCAAAGAAAATACACAATTGTGTGTAGAGCTCATTGTAAATGAAGCCACCTATACTGAGCCAGAAGATATAGCAAACCTACTAGCCAATTAATTCAGCTCCAAGTTTACCTCTCTCTCCCTGTCAACCTTCCCTCAGGACATACCATCAAATATAACTCCCTCTGCTATCACTAGGGAACAGGCTCTTAATGCACTCTTTAAGGCCAAGAACACTGCATCAATGGGCTCAGACAATATCCCAGGATGCCTTCTAAATAGCATGAAGCATGACCTATCAGGACCTTTGGAATTGCTATTTAACTGTAGCAACAAAACAGGCTTTGTGCCTCATGAATGGAGAAAGGCAACAGTCATCTCTCTGCACAAAGGTGGGCCTTCTACAGACTCTAGAAACTACACATCCATAAATCTCACTAGTCTCATATGCAAAGCCATGGAAAGAATTATCATGAAAATAATCAATAGTGAGATAGTTAACCTCCAGACACTGGACCCAGCCTAGTTTGGTTTTGTCAAGGGCAGGTCATTCCTATTCAGTCTGGTGGACTTCTTTGAGAAGGTCACCAAGGCAATGGATGAGGGCAAAATGGTTCACACTGTCTACATTGACCTGCCCAAGGCATTTGACACAATACCCCACTTTGTCATTGTTGACAAACTCAAGAGTTTAGATACAAACCCGTATGTTACCAAGTGGATAGCCAACTGGCCTACAGACAAGACCCAGGAAGTTAGAATTGGGCAGTCCACCCCTTCTAAGAGGCCAGTCACAAATGGAGTCCCTCGAGGATCAGTCCTTGGACCACTCCTTTTTGGCAAGTCAAGGCCAATGTCAATGGTCTCTGGCTGACTAAACTTGCAGATGATTGCAAATTAGGGGCTGTCATTGAATCCCACACTGACACAAATGCTCTCCAGGAAGGGCTGACACAGACAAGGAAGGGTGCCAGAGCCATGGACTAAAACAAAATACCAAGAAATGCATAATAGTATCCTTCAGGAAGTCATCCACCTCTAGTAACTATCATATTGACAACACTACTTGCTCAAGCTTTTTTACATCACATTCTTCTCCCAAACTGATGTTTTCCTGCTGTTGCAGTTTTTTATCAAGACCATATGACATTCTTATATCATCAGAAAAAGTTTTGACAACTTGCAGTTGTGCTTTCAGTTCCTCATCTGATGAGCTATACAGTTTTAAATCATCAGCTAAGAGAAGATGAGAAGTCTTTACACTTTGTTGTTTTCTTGGAGCCAAATTATAGCCATGGCCTAAGCTGTTAAGTAGACAGCTTAATGGGTTAAGGGCAAGGCAGAATAGCAACGGTGACAAAAAGTCACCCTGGAATATCCTCCTTTGAATTTTTATCCCTGGGATAATAATTTGTCCTTTATCATGGCTTAATTGCAATGTGGTCTGCCACTGTTTCATGGTCACTGTAATGTAGTCAATCAGTGTAGGATGTATCTTATACATTATTAAGCAGTCTTTTATTGATGAATGTGGTATACTATCAAATGCTTTTTCTACTGCCATAATTGTTTTCTTCTAAATGACTAAAACTCTCTCGGCATCAAGTCCCGTGTATAGTTTATATGTCGTAGAAAGACAAGTTATTGGTCTATAATTTTTAGGTTAGCTTGCAGATTCACTCTTAAGTAGGAGCATTGTATTTCCTGTTGTTAGCTAGGTTGGTGTCTGTCTGGGGTGAGCATATAAATAGTTCTTACTCATGGCTAAATCTTCATGCAAAGATGTTAATACTTTTAGCCAAAGGTTAGGTACTACATCTGGGCCTGGGGTTTTTCAATTAGAGGCTTTTCTTAACTTTATTTAAATCTCTTTTACTGTTACTTCATCCCATTTCATATCCTGTACCTTTAAACTTATTATTATTTCTTTAACTTTTTTTTATCTATTTAGCATCTTTGTTATGCTCCACAGGATCTTCATAGACATTTCTCCAAAATGTATCTATTTCTTCATTTTTTGCGGTCTTTCAATTCCTTTTACCTTGTTTCCCAATTCTCTATAAAACTATTTTGGGCCATCAATAAATTACTTATTTTGTACTTTTCCTTTATATTTATCTTCATATCTTTTAAGTTTTTCCACCTGTGCTGAAATTTTTAGTTTGTTATTTGTGGTAGTGCATGATATATCCTTGTCTGTTCTAATATTGCACATTGCTTTTATCACATCTATCTTTCTTAGGATTTTTGTTGATCTGTTCCCTCTTCTATAGTCTTCTAACAGTGGACACTTCTTGTCTTAACTGCTTTATAGTTTTCTCTATTCGATATTTCCATGATGGCATTCGATTTCTCCCCTCACTACCCTGTGTTCTTGTGGTAGAACTTTATCAGTTATTAATTTAGCTGCATAATAATATATCCTGTTTACTTCTGTTATATCGCATGTGAGCACTTCTTATTACTGTATTCATGTTTTGTCAGACTTCTGACTTTTTGGGTTTTATTAACCTTCTGCTGTCTATTTCTTTCATTGATCTTTATATATCTATCTATGTCTATTAGATCAAGCTCTTAGCTCATTTTCTTCCAAACTGAGGGCACATCCCTTCTTTTCCATTTCATGTTCACATTCTGTAGAAGATTCTATAGCATCTTCCTGTGGCACATTCTCTTCAGTTTCATCCTGTGCCATCCATTGCTCTGTCATATGGGAACTTACTGGCCTATCACTCCTCAACATTGACTGCATCAGGTTCCACAATTTCCTGTTCCTTTCCTTTCTGTCTAGCTTCAAGTGAACATTTATACTGGCTTCCTGTGCAAGGCTCCAAATTATCTTTATGTGGCACCTGACAAATTGCTTTCTGTTCCACTGGTTTCTCCTTAATTTGGATATCCATTGATCTGTCCTGTTTTGGTGCTTTCTGAATTAGATTTTCTACGCTGAATCCTTCACTTTGCTGGTGCTCCATAACCTCAGTATCTATTTCTTTAACTTCTCCATTACTAATCTCCTTTTCTACTTTTCCTCTTTGTCTTCTTGTTTTTTGTATTATAAAGTTTTCCATGTCTGGATTCCTTTGTCTGTATTTCTCTTCAGATATCTTTGGTGCTGCTCTTTTTGTATTGGTTAGTTTTGCTTTCTCCTTTGCATAAATGTTACACCATATTAAATCTCTTTTTCTTTCCAGAGTCCATATTTCTTCTTCAGATGTTTCCTGATCTTCCTGCTTCTCCTTAATTTGGGGACTCGCTCCATCATGCTGTGATGTAACCCATCTTAGACCTTCTACACCCAATCCTTCACTTCGCAGACACTCCATAACTTCAGCTTCTATTTTTTTAATTTCTGCTTTAATAATCTTCTTTTCTGTGTTCCATCTTTGTGATATTATTTTGCTTATTGTGAAAATTTCTATATCCAGGTGCCTTTGCCTGTACTTCTCTTCGAATATCTTTGGGGTTGCCTTCTTTATATTGATTAATTTGGCTTTCTCCTTTTTATAAATATTGCACCATATCAAATCTCTCTTTCTTTCCCATATCCATATTTCTATTTTATTCTTTCAAATATCTCTTGGTTTTACTGTTTATAATTCCGCACTTCCTCAGATGCTTCTTTTTCCAAACATATCAAAGATTCCTGATCTATATACTGTTTTTTCACAAATCTGTTGTATTAATGAACACAAATTTTCATTTGAAGCTTCTGACAGTTTTTCTTGAGGAAGTATTTCTCTTTCCTCTAATTTGTCTCTTAATCGTTTTGTGTATCTTGTGTCTGAAAATTCTGGGCTTTTTGCATAATAGTAACAGTACATAATTTCTTTCTTAGTCTCAGTAGTCCATTTTATCGTCTTTATGGCTCTTCTTTGGCCTATCAGTTTTTGTGATTTTTGTGGACTGCTACTTCCTTCTAGAACAGGGGGGCATCCTCCCCTTGGGCCTGGACTGGCCCCATTGTAGGAATGTTTCTGTATTTTGAGGATTCTATACTGTAATTTTTTCCAGTCCTGGCATCAGTGCACCTACCAGGATTAGGCACTTTTTTATCCTGGGTCTTGTGGCCTATCAGTTTTTGTGATTTTTGTGGACTGCTACTTCCTTCTACAACAGGGGGGGGCATCCTCCCCTTGGGCCTGGACTGGCCCCATTGTAGGAATGTTTCTGTATTTTGAGGATTCTATGCTGTCATTTTTTCCAGTCCTGGCATCAGTGCACCTACCAGGATTAGGTACTTTTTTATCCTGGGTCTTGTGCACCCAGCTATCTCTTTTAATTTTTGATCTACTTCTGTCCATGATGTATGCTATATAAATACTAAAGTCTATATATCAGTGTCGCCTTGGTGAGATTTTGTAAAAAACAGGGTCCACCTCATGAAGGTACTCACCAAGACTTGAGGATGAATTCAATTTCAGCACTACTACTCTCCTTTGCTTGCTGACTTTTCATCTCTCTGTTCGGACCTCCCAGTTTAAGAATGAAGATGTGAGAGATATTGGAACAGGGGGTAGATACTTCCCTTTCCTTTGATCATCATTGTTGCAACAGTGATCAGGAAAACCTTCTGTCTGGCACAGATGATCACAAAGGGTATTGTATCTACATTTGCCTCTCTATGCCTTGCAGTGATCAAGCTCATTATTGATTGCAATGTTCTCGTTAGTAAGTATCTCACTAAATATATCAAGCAGTTATACAGAGACCTATAAAGTTCCTGACAAGAACGGTCATGAGCCTAAACTATATGAGCTACCAAGAGAGGCTAGAGGCCTTGTCCCTGTATTCAGTGTCCTATAGACTCCTTAGGAGTGATCTGTGCATTGCCTTTTGGGCTTTAAAGGATCTGGCAGTCTAAGACCACTTATTTCTCCACAAATAAACCTGTTTCAAAAAATGATCAAATCAGGGTTGTGAGAGAGATTGGCCATGCAATGGCTACCCCTTCTCTGGAGCAAACTTCCTCTCCAGATCCATCAATATGATACACTATCTTAGGGGGTTGGGAATTTATTGGAGAAAACTGGCAAAGGAACCAAGGTATTGGGAAATAGTAACTAGAAAGGGAAAGGTAATCGAGTGGGAAGAGGCCAAAAATGTATTTGGACTACAGGTTACAGATTGCCTTCCCTATCAAGGATTGCTTTCAGAGTATAGGCAAAGGGAATAAAATAGGGGGCTCCTAAATGAAAGACCAGCACTGGTAGAGTTTTTAATAGAATCTATAACAGAAGCTGCCATTAAAAAAGGAATAATTAGTAAAGCATATAAAATATTGCATGGTAATTATAAGAATCAATCAGAGGAGCTTAGAAAGGATTGGGAAGAGAGATTGGATAAGAAATTCACAAAGAGACAATGGAGGTGGGGGGAATATATGTATATCTCCCAAATATGCAACAAAGTCCAGAAGATTTAGGATCTTTGCCTGGAAATGTTGACATAGGTATTTATATACTCCAAGCAGACTCCAAAGAATTTTTCTTCAGGTGGATAGCAAATGTTGGAGGTGTGACGGGCAAGAAAGAGGTAGCCGGGAACATAATTTTTGAAGGTGTGATGAGCTGGCAAACTTTTGGGATTTCCTACAGACCGCTCTGTTGGATATACTGGATGAGCAGATTGGACTAACTGGGAAGATGATTTTTCTGAGTTATGATACAGCATTGGAATTGCTTAGACATAGTATAGCCTTGCTGAGTCTAATTATGGTGACTGCCAAAAAAGCATTTACTAGAAAATGGAAATCAAAGTCTAGACCAACTTTACTAGACATAGTGAATATAGTAACGGAGATAAAACAATTGGAATTGAGATCTTTACAAAAAGGAAGGAGCAAACTACATAGACAAAATGGGAATTGTGTGAACAGAATATGCAGATCAGGAGAGAGGTTTAAGAGGCAGGATTTGAACAAGCTATATAATCCTTAACTGACAATGACTAGAAGGTTTATAAGTGATTTATAATGTTTACAACTACAGTTGTTTTAATGGTGTCTGTGATGTAAAATGTTTGCAACTAAAGTGATATAATTTTGTATGTTTTTCATTTATATAAATGCAAGATTGCCTTTGTCATATGTGGACATTTAATAAAGATGTTGGAAAAAAAACATGATACACTATCTTCTTTTAAGATGAAATAAAATTTGGATGGGTATTTATAAATTCACCCCAGTATGACTGGCATATCATTCCTTGAAAAAGGGGGGAAGGTGTAAGGGTGGGTAGTGGCAAGGCATAAATAGCCATGTGACCCTGATGTCTTGTCCATTGTGTGATTCTATGAACATTAAATAAATGTGCTTGCTTGGGTATTAATTATATGAACAAAAAATTGCTTTGAGTTGTGATCTGTGTTAATTACAGATAGAAAGTAGCAAAAAGATCCTAGGTTTGACAGTATAATATGTAAGATATTACCAGCCCTTCTTAGAATTTCACATTAATAAACCCAGGATCTCTCTTCTCCCCACCTAATCATAATTGACACAGATCATGATTTCATTTTATTTTTAATTTGTTTAACTGGGTTAATGCACTGATAATAAAGGATAGATTTCAGACACTACGTGAACACAATGCACAAAATAAGCACATACATAGGAAACCCAGGATAGGCCCAGATTATATCATGGTTATAATATAATTATGGTTAACAATGTGCAATGTAGAATGGTATAATGAAAACATAATGAAAAAATATAGTATCTACATAAACATGTACAATAAGGAGTAGCATCTCTAAAAAAGGCAAAATGTTGCAGGCAACAGCATAATCTTTAACCTAAGAGTAAAATCAAACTCATTTATATTGAAACAAACAAGGACACTCTCCTCAATAACCCAAGTACATCTGCTCAGGATACTGCCAACGAATCCTAATGCATTTTGTTTGTGTCTTTCGGCTTTTCCCGGTTAGGGGTCGCCACAGCGGAACTCCGGTCCGCTAATGATTGGCAGTTGATTTTTACGTACCGGCTTGCCAGGCCTGATGCACAACCTTCAACGAAGGTACGCCCATTCACGCATGTCTCCATGCAGAAGACGCTCTAGCTGAGAATCGAACCGGACAGCGTCTTACTGTGAGGCGACAATGCTGCCGCAGCACCACAAATGCAAATCATTTGGACACAGGTATTTAAGTAAATTCATCAAGAACTTTGGTAGAATAAGAGAATGCATTAAGATGCACAACAGAAATAGATCTGAGTTAACTTTCAGAAATGACCCTATTTAAAAACAAGTCAGACTTACTGAAGTATAGAAAGTATTAGCGTTTCTTTATCAAATATTCCAGATGCAACTATAGACTCAGCTTGGTTTCAAAGGCTAAAATCAGTAATAAATTATTGTTAGATCTGTAAGATTTGTAAAAAAAAATAAATAAATAAATTAAAAAAGGCAAAAAAGTGACTGTAACATGGCATCAGTAAACAATAAAGTGTTCAGCCACAGGACATAGTAAATGTAAAAACTTCACAATACAGAAAAGAAGAGACAGCTCTATAACCACAGACATTACCACTGCTGCAAGCATGCCACCAGCAAAATAACTGCTGATTCCTCTGACACCTAAACCAGAGAAAACCTAACCAAGCCCTCATTTGTAGGGTGTCTATTGAATGTTTGACTTTCATAACTGTGATCCTCAAAACTATAAATGTGAAAAGTGAAACATATACAAACTCCAAGACAGTTGTATCGCAGAGTACTCAGTCTACTCCAAGGTACAACAACTTCAGAGTTAGTATAGCAAAATAACAGGGGTATAGGCCAGGGGCACAACCCTTCCCATTGATGGTGCAGGGGGTCACCTGCCACTGCAAAAATGTTTGAAAAGAATTGCACAAATTTTGGACATTGTTGTTATTCTGTTTGATTCGATTTATTTTTCTAAATGTTAGAACTCCCATTAAAGGTTCTTATTTAAACTTTGACCATTGTGTATCTGCCAGAGACAGGAAAGCATATTCTGTAGTCCAGCTAATTCTAAAAGGCATGTCTAGTCTTTTTTGGGGAATTATTGTTCAACCTCATACATCAACAATCTAATCCATTATTGAATACAAATGCTACTTGTTTAACCTTTGAACAAGACACCTGATAGAAATTGAAAAGGTACAATGATTGCTTACTAGAAAAATCAGAGGGTTGGCAAATGCCTTAGAAAATGTTATATTTTATTTCTTATAGGTTATTAAAATGTAAACTTTCTGGCCTGATCCTGTCTTTTTGAAAGTTTATTCAAGGAATGCACCACTGGGAAAGAAATTACCAGAATGGGTAACATATTAGTAACTGCTTCCTCTAGACCAGAATTTCATTCTTTCAGCTTTCATTTGCCTTCTGTGGGACTCTGAGAAATTCATTTAACCAGATAGTGCTTTCAGGCATTTGGGAAACTGGGCAAGGTTCTTCAATGGTCTCTTGAACTGCATACCTAGGAACTACTTAAGAACCTTTCAACATGGGATTATAGCAGTCAAGCTTCTTGAATATCAGGAGGATGAAAGCTTGATAAATTAAAGTATTTAGATGAACCTGTGACACACTCATAGATGTGTAACTCTCAGTGAATTGAGACTACCAGTTTTAAGATACCATCTTATTGCATAGACTTTGTTACATTCTGCAGAGTTATTGTGTGAGGTAATGTTAGTAACAAGGGGGAGCATAAGTTTACCTGTTTGATTTTAATACAGCTAGGTATACAATTAACTCGTAATAAAAATCTTGGCAATGGCTGACATTTAAAATTTGTCTCTACTGGTAAACTTCCTCTTGATTGTCTTCAGTTTATTTTATACAGTTTTACTTTATGAGGAACTAAACAAAACGCTGCTTAAGAGAAGTTAAAGATTTGGATGTTAAAGTAGTCAGACAATGTAGGTTCTCCCTTGTTTCCAGACAACCTTCTTTCAAATTTCATATAAATTCAGTAACTACATTCTCCATTTGGAACTTATGAAGATAAAGGAATCCAAGAAGGAGGAAGTTACCTCTAAAGCCCAAGTACATATGTGGAAATGTATCTGTTACTGTCTTTCATTGGTGAACTCTTTTTAAAGTCAAATAATTTTCCTTGGTACTTACGTATTATCGCAACCAGATATTCGCGGTTGTGAAAACCGGATAAAGATATTGAAAGAGTATCATTAATGTTGGCGAAATGTAGTGTAACATGCGTCTTTATACCCCAACATTGTCTTTTCTATAGTGATGTCAATAAAATTGAAAAAACATGCTGTTCGTCTTTCTTTCCACACTTCACTAGCAGCTTTTCTCTTCTTTCAAGTCCGCCTGCTGCGTGGATCTTTCTCGGGCTAGCACATATTGTGAAAAAACTGTAATGTGCAATTATTTCAACATGCATGCCATATTGTACTGTCCTGGAAATAGGGTTGAGATGACCCGGGCAGTATGTGAAGAAAATGTAGTGGCTTTTTGTGGGACTTGGTTGTGAAAGAACAGAAATGCACTGTTAGCTTTCTCTTTCAATCCTGCACATGCTGTGTTGGCCCTGGGAGTGTATGAGTGTTTTACTGCCAAAAGTATCACATATGTAGATGTTTCTCCTCCTTTTTTTTGGCTGGAGTGGGAACTGTCAGCTGCTTTTTACCCCCTTTTCGGCTGATATGGGAACTGTCAACCTTTAAAAACAGTTTTGGGCAAGGGAATATGCTACAATACGTTAGCAGACATCGTTTTTGCTACCACGAAGAAGGAACGTTCAGCGGGCAGACTTACAATAACTGACATACCAGAAGTTAAGTGCATAAAGGAACAACACAGTATGTTTTTTAACTTTTCAGTGATAACACTCCTAAAAACAACCTGAACTGTTACAGAAAACACAGTATTTAACATTTTGAAAACATTAATGAACATATTGCCTGATCGTCAACCAGCCAGTATTGCCATCAAAAATCTGGTTGCGATAATACGTAAGTACCTTTTCCTTGATCCCACGTTTAGACATTGAAATATGGACATTAAAAGGTTAATTGATTTGTTGAAATTCAAGGAATTATACTAATGATTGTTAAACTGAATTGTTGGTCATTAGCATAATTACATTATAATGGTGAATCAATATATAAGCAAAATTTAAAAGAGTGGATAAAACAAACTGACAACTTTATGAGAAGTAAATATAAGATAAATACAAACGGGGTATGAGTGTTCTAGCTTAAAATTCCATTGCATTTTTTTTTTGCATAGCATACAATTCCATGCAGTTTTGTGCTTTTCCAGTACTCAGACAGTCCAGATATTGGAATTTTAAAAGTATTCTCTCCCAGAAAAGGTAAATATGGCATTCCTGCACAGTGTATTTTAAATAGCAGTACACGTGTTGTGAGTTATACCAAACTCACCTTTAATTTCTTGTAATGTTCTCAGCTTCTTCTCCTGACTTGGTAGACTGATGCCCATTCTGTTCTCAGCGTAGAGTACCACGGAATATGTCATGTCTGGTTCCAGCCCTTTCAGCTGATACTGTGTCACAGAGCTACTAGATAACTTAATCTCCTGTGTGTGGTCTGCATTGCTGTCCATTTTATAACGAATGATAATAGCTGACACGGAATCACCTTTGTCGATTACCCAGGAAACAAATGCAGAAGAATCCGTGACATTAGAGATCATGATGTTGGTAGGGGAGAAGGGACTTCCTGTAGGGTATAAAAATAATATACATAAATACAGCACAAAATGCAATATTTCATTTCAACTCCCACCAGCTACATAAACTGTGGTTTTAAATATTCTCTTCAATGACCTTGTTCCTAATGCCTGCCCTTCTCTACCTTCTCTCTTTTTCTTAAGTTCAGTTTGTTATGTCTTCAGGTCTGCTTCGACTTCCAGGATTATCATATGACTTCAGCATAAAAGTTCCCAGATGGTACTGTATACAAATGAATAGCATGAGTGTAGCCATATATATATATATATATATATATATATATATATATATATATATATATATATATATATATATATATATATATACATACCACATATGCCATGGCATACCTTTTCAAAAATACTTTATTTCTGCAATGACGTACTAGAATTTAAAGTTAAACACTAGCATATGCAACAAAGTTTAAGTTTTTGGTTTATGCTTTATTTTTCCATAGTGCCTTCTTAGCTTCTTTTCGGCTTATAAATAATTTTAGTG
Organism: Protopterus annectens; assembly: GCF_019279795.1. Taxonomy (NCBI): domain Eukaryota; kingdom Metazoa; phylum Chordata; order Ceratodontiformes; family Protopteridae; genus Protopterus; species Protopterus annectens. Next base: position 1,266,916,120 of record NC_056728.1, read on the forward strand.
TATTTTTTGTAGTAAAAAGGTATATTGCCCTGAAATGTATCTTCTCTGTCTGTCAGGGAATTTGGAATGGATACAGTTGTAGGGGAGAGATTGCATTCTGAAAGTTGGCACACAATTACAAAAATCATGACAATGCCCATGATAAATAGTAACATTCTTCAAGGAACTGTTTCAGAGCTGCTTCAAAATAAGATGTGCTTTTGAGATAGCACTCTCTTTATATACAGAAGAAAAATCTTATAACTCGGGCTGTCTGATTTTTGACATGTATTAATACATTTGATTTGTGAAAAACTACGTGAACTCCAGGGACAACAAAAAGTTGTTAAGTATGAAGTCTTACCTAGGGTTTACTAAGCTCTGTTTTTTTTTTTTGTGGGCACATCTCTTCTCCTCACAAGGGTAAGAATGCAAGCTATAACTGTTGAACTGACTGCCCAACAGCAGCAGGTACTATGACAGGACATTAACTACATTCTCTGCAGCAGACTTCATGCTTTCATATTGGGTTATATAGGTTCACAAGAGATTACTAGACTAATGACCCCTGGGGGGTGTTTTTAAGCCTAGACTTCTTTCCCAATTGTATCTGCCAGGTTTATTCTCTGGGGTTGTTTTATGGGGTATATGCAGACTTGGGCATGGGTAGTCAAGCATTTACAGGCTGCCTCTAGCTATTAAAGATATAAGTGCCAGACGAGGGATACATTTCCAGTTTCCCATCCACTGGAAGTTATGCTTGAATTGGGTTAGGAATGATCTCTGCTTGACATGAATGGGAAACATATTCCAGAGAATGGGTAGTCTGTCCCTACGGCATGTCTTATTTATGTTGAAGATGAGGTTTAAGTCCCTACACTGGGAAATTCTAATACAGTTTGTTTTGTAGATCTACAACAGGTCCATTACAGTGGAATCAGAGGATGTTTTGTAGACCAGTTATAGATCTCCTCTCAGCTTTCTACAGAATGCCCAGTACAGAGAAAGGGCTTTGAGGATCCACATAGGACAAGTTGTTTAAGCCCTGCATTCTTTTAGTGAGGAACATCTATAGATGCACCATTTGTTGCATATGCCTTGTCAGGTACATACCAAAGGGGGCAATGTACTCTAGGATTGCTCTGATGAGGGATGACTACAGTGGAATAATGACGTCCTTTGACCCAGATGCCATATCCCTTCTTATAAGCTTTACAATGCAGAATGATTTCCTTCCCACCATAGAAACATGATAGTCAAAAACCAGGCTTTTGTCTACATGCATTCTCAGATCCTTGACCACTGGGTCAAGTCTTATGAGTGTATTGTCATACACATACATTTTTTGACTAAAATACAAGATTATTAAAAAAAAAAAGGTATTAGTTGTATGCCATTTTAGCAAAGCTATCAGTCCTGAGATGCTAAAGAAGATTCCAAGACTTGTTATGGTAAAGTGGATTTGAATCTGTTATAGCAATAAAATGAAACACAGACTAGCAGGGGACAGTGGTGCTACAATGTAGATGTATGTTAATGCAGCCCTGTTTCTGTTACCGGAAAACACTGTCCCTGAAATGGTTTCTACTGCACTTGCTCTGACATGCACATCAGTTCAGCAGCGAGCATGCTCTGTTATGACTTTAAGCAGCTGTCTGTAAGAAATTTACAGAATTAGAGCGACTCGGTCACTAAAGAAGAAAGAGACAAAAAAGAAGGGAAAATAAAGAGAAACAGTGGATGATGAGACCTCAGAGGAGGCATTATGTCATGACAAAGGTACCCATCTCAGAAGTGGTTGTATCATAAACTACATCACTGCTGTTTCCATACCATAGTGTTCATCAGTACAGTTATACAGCAAAGCAGCTGGAAGCATCTGCTTTATTATTATTGATTTTTATGTCTGTAAAGTTGTTATTCTATGTCCCATATTGCCTTCTTGATAGAAAGCCTGTGTATATGAGATGACTATAAACCTATAGGGGTTGATTCAGAAAGATTACTGTGAGGTGTACATGGATAACCATTTTTGGTTTAGAGTCCACTATGGGTACTTTAGCTTGAAAATTTGCAGCCCACATTGTCTCTACAATTGTGCTAAATGCTAAAGGGGCATTGTGGGGGAGAGGTATATGCTAATTAGCCATGAAATCTCCCCTGGAAAAGCCCATAGTAAAAGACATTTATGCAGCCAAGCAATTTGAGAGGTAACACAGCCACTCATGGCCATTTGTGTTAATGAACATGGACAAAAACTAGTGCTTGTGCATTATGGTGTTGGTCAGGTACTGTTGGGGGCATACATTTATGTGTGGGGTTACATGGGTGAGTGTATGTCTGAGCATGTGTCTGCCTGGGAGGTTACAGTATTGGCAGAGGAGGGTGTTTTTTTGTGTGTGTGTGTGTGTGTGTGTGTGTGTGTGTGTGTGTGTGTGTGTGTGTGTGTCTTTATGCATGAGTGTGTGAATGTGCGCATCTGAGTGGGGGGATTGTCACACCTCCACACACTCCTAAACTAATGATCAAATCCTAAATTATTGGGGAGCACTAAACATCAGGGATACTCTTCACATTGTTCTCAAAGGAACTTAGAAGAAAAAAAGAAAGAAAGATGATATGGGTTGGGGGGGACTCTAGAGATGAGGGATAAGATAATCTACATAGTGTGTTCTCATAGCCGGCCTTAGGCATAGGCCAGCTAGGCAGCCACCTAGGGTGCCGCTCTAGCAAGGGCGCTTTTCCACTATTTATTTGGTGTAGGTAGACCAGGATGGGGGCACTGGGTGGTGTTGTGGGGGGCGCCATGGAGCCCTTTTGCCTAGGGCACCAGTTGACCTAAGGCCGCTCCGGTTCTAAACGTGATAAAACAGATTTAACCCCTGTACCCTCTAACCTGACACAGAGGATAGTAGGCCTCTTGCTCCCCCACTAGACACCAGATCAGAGACGTTTCAAAATATTACCCAATTGTTTAAAAAATATATGTAATTAAAATGGGAGGGGAGTTTAAATGCTTGCACCCATGATACAGAAAGCAGCAGCATTAACCCACAACAGTAACTGATCAGTTAGTTTAGCCACTGTTATATGACTTAAAAAGAAGTATGAATCTCTAATGTCTGTCATGATTCAATGACTGTAGCAGTACGCGAGTTATGAGGGAAAGGGTAGATATAAGAAACAACCTGCCAGAAAAGTGATCTTGTTGGGAGTGGCTTCACTTAAAAAGTTTCTAGCGTTATGATGCACATTATAAACAACAGGAAGAATGAAACTCTAATGGGGGGTGTCTATGCCAATGTGATGCATGGGCCGCCAATGTTAACTACTACAGGAAAATGCTGATTTGCACTTCTGTAGTTAAGGGTGATTCAGAAACATGAAAATTAGTGAATAATGAAGTCTTTCCTCATTGCTGTTAACGTTTCTGAATTGCAAATTGCTACATTGTGTAAATAGCTCTTTTTTACTGCAGGTCTTACTACCAGAGCAGGGTTCTTTCTGAATCCTTGGATTAGTATTTTCCTTTCGCTAACACATAATGATCTTAGAGATAGGCATTACAAGTAACAGGATTATGTGGGTGGAGCCCTTCCCACTGCCATATGTGGAAGCTAAGTAGCTTGTCCTCAGCAAAGAGCACTAGAGTGTTGGAATACATTTTCTGTTCTTTCAGTTAATTGTGAGGTGAATGTGTTTCAAGAATTTTTGTTTTCTGAAACAGGATTTGATAAACCATGTTTTAATGTACTCCCCAAACCCATGAGGGAAACAGATTAAAGAATAACAAGTCTTACTATGAGTTTCATTCAGCATGTTAACCAGAAAAGATCTGTTCTTCATGAAGGCATTTTGTCATGCATAAGAGACAGAAAAGGCCCCGAGATGTCAGTCTGTTGAGTAGTTTGGGGTGTCTTTGTTGAATGATTTGAACAAAATGGGAGAAGACATGGTATGGGCAATACAAGTGTAAAGAAAACAGTCTAGACAACAGTCTAGACATTACTGAAATATATCCTTGGGCCTCTGTCAATAAATATTATTTTCAAGAAAAGCTTGCTGCATGATCTATTACTAACTTGTTGTTTTTGTATAATATTACACACTGTCTATATTGTGAGTATCTACTAGAGGGCTTTGTAAATATGTTTGACTCATATCTGTTATGTTCTATCTGTGTTATCTGGAGCTTTTCTCCGCAGGCCTCCGCTGAAAATGGACATATATCCAGTCGGACTATCCCGGTCAACAAATGTAAAATAAAATAAATAAATAAAAATAAGGTAATAGTCACAGTGGTCTCCGAACAAAGTTTTGTGAGATTTTTTCTTTTTTTTTTTTTTTTTTTGTTTATAAACAATTTTGTCCTAGGACTTATCTGTGGCTTGTCCTCATGACATATTCATTACAGTCAGAATTCTAAGGACATTATTTTTTTATTTGCTAAAGGGATATCTAACAAGACTATTTGACAATGAAGGTTTAGCTCCTGAAATATTCCAAACTCTGGGGCTCTACACCATTTGCAGTCCACTTTCTGTGTACTGCACTCAGGGCAACACAGATGTGTTTTGTTGCTGTTACACTGCAAGTGCCTTATTGTCTCTATAATTACTTGCTTTGAGGTGTAAAATAAGATATGAGGCTATTGCAGTAAACTGTCTTCATCATTTACAGATCATTGCCTTTAGGATGTTTGTAGTATTGGATATCCTATTACTTTGAAACCAAATGTCATTAAGAAGTTAAAATATAAATTAATAAATTAACATGCGTTTTCCATGCACATTTAGCTGTGACATACATATCAATGGCTAGAAGGTAAAAGGAATATCAGAAATCTAAATATAGCAGTTAATAAAATAGTTGCTAAGATAAAACCTTCACACAATCATATGCAATTAATAGACAACAAAAGTTACACTTTCATACAGTCATGGTAGTATGGGTTGTAAAAGGCCAAGCAACAGCTATTGCCTTTGTTGGGGGGTAGACTTCCTATAGGAAATAAAACAAATGTTATTGACTAAAACAGATCAGCAACGTGTTATTTTATAAAATAAGTTTCATTGCCATCATTAATGTGTTCAATTTCTGCTTACTAAATCTGAGAGTGACTATCAAGACAGGTTAGCAGACCACTCTGTTTACTGACCATGCAACTTATGATCGTTCCTTTAAATCCCTAAATGGAACAATGTCTTAAAAAATAAATAAATAAATAATAAGGAAGAAGGAAACACTGAGGTGTTGCTTCTTTTTAGATGGATTAGAACTATTTTTTTTCCCCTGCTGGTGTCCTGTCTGTGGCTTTAAACCATGTCTCAGTAACAACAATGACAGCTATATTCCCCAGAGTGAGAAGAGCTTTTAGGGAGTTGAGGTTTTTGTTTAGACTCCTGATATTCAGCAGTATCACCTTTAGATTATCTGGGTTGGTTTAGTAATTTTCAATGGTTTATTGGGTTAGCAAAACTTAAAAAAGGCATTCTGGCAGTGGACAAAGTTTAAACCAATATTCTTAAGCCTAGAGGAGAACAGATGCAGGCCATCCCTGGTGAAGTAGCTCATTTTGTTAAACATATCCTCCCAGTCAGACAAATATTGTACCCCTTTCAAATGACACCAGAAATTAAGCCAATTGTTAGAGTCAGTTATCTTCTGTTTATATTGTGGCTTCATCCTTGGAGAAGGTAGAATGCTGCTCAAAGCTGGGCTCATACTGGCCTGGGACACACAATCTGAGGGCTTCATCATGCCTCTCTTCATATAGTCCAGATAGGTACAGTTTCAGGTCATTTATCCCTACATGGGCTATGACTGAATCATACTGGTGATTATGGTTTAATGATTTGAGTGCATGTGTGATCTAGAGGATCGTGGCCCCTGATAGGCAACGGATCGTAACCCTCTCCTTGCTCAGCTTGGTGGGTGGGACATCGTTGTCTCTCACAATGAAGTCTCTTATGACCAAAATACTGGATTGTGAGGTTATCCGAAGTGTGACTTTTGAAACCATTTCAGATGCAGCTGTTTTTTTACAGTTATATGAGTTAAAACAATTGTGTCCCATGGTCAAAGTATAACTTCCAAGCAATGAATGTTGACTTTTAAAAGAAAGTTGATTCTGAAGTTGTGTATTGCTGATATCAACAATAAAACTAAATTGTTTTTCTTGTTTATTGTCAAAATGCCTTGTAAATAAAGAAAATATTTGAAATGAATGGGGCATGAGAAATGTGGATAGCTCTTAAAGTTAAGAAGGAAAAATTATGTATATACCAAGTGTTGTAAATATAGGTGGTTATAATGCACACTACAAAAGTCAGCCTAAACATGTTTCTTTTGTGTCTCTAGTACATACACAATTCAAACCTGTGGTAAGAAAAAATGCTCCCAATGTGGAAAGAAACAGGACATGTGAAAGCAAGCCATTTGTTTGGAATAGTTCCATTCTATACAGCAACAACCATACGTGATGATTTTTCATCTCTTGATCTGTTTTAAGTTCATTTTAACTGTGTGTCTGCTTTAGCTAAGGTCTTTAAGCCTATATTAGTAATTCCAGTAAGGTCCTTAAGCCTATATTAGTAATTCCAGTACATAGTTGCACTGTATTTTGCTATTTAAGTGGACTAACATAGTATTAAATCCTAATTCCTTTCTTGTGAAGTAAGCATATGTGTCAGGCTTGTTCAGGGCTTGAGTTTGCATTAAAGCATTTCCAGGCCAGTCAGCTCAGTGTATCTGTTGTTGCCTACCCCTTATGATAATTTGGCAACATAATTCCCTACCTCTCCCCATTTATTGGCTGTTGACAGTAAACATATAAATATCATTTTGCACTTTCTCCCCTTAAGCTATTCATCAGGTTACAAGACCTTACTAGTTGCACAAAGAGCAATGGCCCTGAAGTATAAGTAACATCCTAGTAGCCAGCCAATAACCACTAATGTCCACTACTAAAAAGCAAGAATTAAGGATCTATATGCAAGAATTTGCACTTTCCTACTATTTCTGCAGCCAGTTTGGTGGATTTTGGTGTCATGAGGCAGTGTAGCAATTGTTTCATGCTTACTGACAACCACCTATTTCTAAAATAAACTGATACAGTATGACAGAGGTGTAGTTACACAGTGTCACTGGAGACAAGATTCTCACAAAAACAAACAACACCAAACAGTTTGTTAACACACACACATTACATCCATTATATGTAATGTGGACCAGACACATAGACCCACATATGCTGAGGCTCTTAAATGTAATCTTCTAAAACCTCAAAGGTCTTCTAGACTTTGTGACATCCCTGCACTTGCCCAGTAATCAAGGAGCCTCAATCCTCACCACTAGCACTAGTGAGGGACGTGCACATTGGGAGGATGACAAGTACACACACAGTAAAGGCAATTTCCCTTAAGAGCACAAAGAGATCACAGTCAGTCTGGGGCTGGTTTCTCTCTCTTTCTCCAGATCCCCAGTAAGACTCCCCACTGACACAGCTATAGAGCTGAGTCCTTAGCCATTACAAGCCAAGTCCTCCCAGCACTCTCTCTGTCCAGCCAGTACTTCGTGTTCCTGCCCAAGTAGCTCACACACACACACACACACACACACACACACACACACACACACACACACACACACACACACACACACACACACACACACACACTTTGAGATTTGATTTATACACAAACACACACCTGGGAAAGACTGGCACAGGCTTACTAGTTACGACCCCTTCTTCCCAGACTATAAGGTAGTTATCACTGCCACCAGAACCCCTTATCAGCTACTTTAAAGCCCTTCCCAAAGGGTGACCAATCTTACTGTGTAATGTTACTATTATCCAAATGGTAAGTGTGACCAAGACCAAGGCTATTTAGGAGTGGCCTATACAGTGTCACCAAATACATATGCAAGTACTCTAAGAGTTTAAATATCTCTAAACAAACCAGCCGCAATTCAAAGGTTTAAATATATGTAATAATAAACATAAAAGAACAATACAGTACTCAATAACAGTCATAGTCACTTCAGAGTTCAGAATCACAGGAAATATTTCAAAACAACATTGCAGGACAGTCTCAAATAAACACAGAAAACATCTAAACTAATCTTTACTTTATTCCTGTCTATATCTAAGAGAAATCACTGTACCCTAGTTACTTACTATTAGCAAGACAGAAGTGCTGAAGATGGATGTTTCCAGGTCCAAAGACAAATACAAAATGCACAGTCTCTGAAAGAGTTCCCAAATTAATATGAAACCATTACTGCTGGGTCAGCTGGATGACATCACTATTTGTCACCTGCCTTCATCTCCCAGGCTAACAGATAGCAACAGAATGTTTACCATCTCTGTGTGAGAAGTACATATCTCACAGAAGTTTGCCTAGAACTGGAAGTTGTAAAACAGTTAAACACTTTTATATTTTAAACCTAGTAATTATTTCTGTTTCAAGACAATAGAAAGAAACCTCTAGCTGTAGACATCCTGTCTCCTTCAGTGAAACTGAGAGATAAACACAATCATAAAACAATTCACTTATTTTCTTAGAGTTTGCAAGTTAACTCTATTCTTTTCCAGTAGGGTACACTGTGGTTACATTCTTGAAGCTCAGTACATAACATACACTTCAACACACACTTCTGTACCAGTAGTTTAATATCAACATAACATATAGTTCTCTTAGATTTGTAAGACAAGCCTATGAATCAAATTAATATTCACAAATGCCATATGATTATTTACAAAATTCCAGGTAGCTGGGCTGGCAGCCTCACAGACCTATTGCACTAAATCCAAAACACTTGGCAAAGGCAACACACACTAAGACACATAAAACATTGTCACAAGGTGTCTCAGCCTCTAAACCCATAAGGCAAAATGCCACACAGCACAATATTTTAGTTAGAGGAGATTCTGTTGTAAGACAAAGGAGGCTGTCACAGCCGGTAACCTGTTGAGGTCATGATCTGCCAGATTAAGCCTGCTCTCAAGTAATTTCTCCACAAGTACAAGCTATATGACTTCTGAATGTCCAATGCTGATGAGATCATAAGAAGGCCGAAACATGCATGTCCACAGCTAGTGATGTTTGGTTTTGTTTGCCTGAATCTGTCCATAAAGATTTAAAAATGAAAACATAAAAACTCATGGACATTCAGAAGCCATATAGCTGAAACCCTTGATGTCCTTAAGGGGTCATTTGCATATATCCCATGGGGCTCTATTCCAGGAGGTTTGATGTATCACACAGTGAAAATGCTAGCTTGGCTAGGTTTGTATTGTAGTTTCTACTAATATGAAGTAAGAGGAAAACAGGCTTATAATATTTTTAGAGAGAAAGCCAGGGAAGAGAAATTGCTAGAAGTAAGGAAGTAAGTGAAGAAGGGAGAGTATGGAGCTGGAAATCTTTCAGAATGGTTTTGAAGGATAGGATGGAGGATGTTGACCTGATAGATAAAGATAAGGAGTTCCACAAGTACAGACAAGCCTAGCAAATTTTCATAGGTTTGTGAACAGACAGGAGTGTTTGGTCTTTGGATAGTAATGGCCGACTAGGAACACAGTTGCATAGAAAGTTATTTAGTGCTGGACAATCAGACGGATACCGGATAATTTTATAGATCATAAGAAGCTGTATATGTTAGCTGATGGGGTTGTCTAACCAATTTAGACTTTTTAGTGCTATACAGTGGTGGGTTCTGAAAAGAGAATTTGCTGCAAATTTAACATCTTTATTATAGCATTGTTCAAGTTTTTAAATTTGTGATGCTTGTAGGTTAGTAAGGATGGAAGCACTAAAGAAGTGTGGGGAGGAGATAAATAGTGACAAGTGTAGCTCTAGTTGCTTTGGTGAAAAAAGTTTTTATCTTTATAAAGCATCCCTGGTTTTTGATGAGTTTTTCTTATGCAATTTTGTTTATGCAGGTCAAATTTAAGATTATCATCCACTACCATCCTCGATAATTTGCCATGAGAAGTGACTTCAGTGGTTGTATTATCAAAAGAGAGGACTTTAAATTTTGTTTTTTCATGGGAGTGGGATTTGCAGTAATAAACGTAGTTGTTTTTGTTTTTAGGGTTAAGCTTGAGTTAAGTTACAAAGCTATGTTTCAGTTGCTGTTAAAGCTTCCTGAGTATTTCTTTGCAGGTGTGCCATGTTGTCAGATGTGCAAATGAGTGTGGAGTCATCTGCATACTGTATTAGAGAGGTCTGTTGTGTGGATATGTGGAGGCTGTTGTTGAGAATATTAATGAGCAGGGGACCAAAGACAGAGTCTAGTGGTACACTGGTTGTTACTAGGAGGTATGGAGAGAGGGAGAAGTGCTATTTTACTGACTGATACTTATTGGATAGGTAGCTTTTGAACCATAGGAGAGTGGGCTGAGAGACCTAATGAGGACATTTGAAGTAGAAGTTTACTGTGACAAACTGTGACAAAGGCATTAGACATGTCGAGAAATAAGGAGGAGACTAGATTGACACTACCTCTAGCTTCATTGACAGTATCTACATAGGCTAGAAGTGCAGTGTTAGTACTATGGGAAGGACGGAAGCCATATTGTATGGGGATTTGGAGTTCTTCCTGCAGAACATAGTTTAGCAATTGTTTTTTAATACATTTTTTAAGTATTTTGGAGAAGGGGAACTCTCACATATAGTAAAAGCAGATAAACAGAAACAGATACTAAAATGATAGAATTATTTTAAGATGTTTTTATATAGAAACTTATGTACTACATACAATGATACTAGTAAGACTGGGTTATATTGGGGTCATTTTTCCATCCCCTGTGGTTGAAGAAAAATCTGTTACAATTTTTTTGTTTTTGAGTTTTTATGAGGCACTAAGTTAAGCCCAATAATGTGAAATCCCATATTCAGTAAAAAAAGATAATTGAAGTTTAGGTATGGCTAATCCAGTAGTATATTTAACTTATTTACATTTTTGGAGGGTGTTCTTTGCAAACTATGTCAAAAACATGTTGATATTGTAGGATTATTACTTTGGGAATTATGTAACTATCTGAGAAATAATGATTTCAAAGAAAAGAAAGAAAGACTTAACCTGTACCACTGGGGGGTATGGACATAAAATTATTTTATAGAAGAAAAAAATTATAATGCTCACTTAAGAATTGAAAGCTATGATATGAATATATTGTGGATGCTTATTACTATATCAAACCTTAGAGTAAGTTAGATAATACAATATAAAATGTGTAAACTTCAAAAGGAAAATACTTAAGGGAGTAGTTGAGCTACAAGATATTTTTGTGGTAGTCAATGATCGATAAACTGGTAGTAAAAGGATAAATGAAATAGACTGTGTAACACGTATCATACATCCTGTCCACAGTCTTCACTCATACAATATTCTGATGACTCCACAGTCATCACTATAGATGATAACCTCTCAGAACTGAACACACTAACACAAAAAAACTTCAAATCTATTGAAAACTGACTCTCTCATAACCAGTTAATCTTAACCCCCCCCAAAAAAAACTCTTACTTTTTCTTTTGAAATCCCTCAATTACTTAAAGCCTTCTTTTTATATCACATCCCTTAATAATACTTCCATCACATCTGAATCACATACTAAACTTCTTGGTGTCATCATAGATTACCAACTCAAATTCAAACATCCTGTGCTCTACTGCATCAAGAAAACCCATCAAAAACTTGGATTGCTCTACAGGAAAAAAAAATCTTATCTAACAAGGCTAGAATGTCTCTTTCACATGCTTACCTTCTCACCAGTCTTTTCTACAGCTCACAAATCCTCACCAACCTCCAGCCCTCTCTCCTAACAAAATTAGAAACCACTTACAATAAAGTCACTGGATTTGCTGCAAACCAGTCCTATAAATCACACCACTGCCTCTCCCTTAACTCCTTAAACTGGCTAGAATTCCCCCACAAACTACTTTCCTCACAGCTGCAGGTTGTACATTCCATCTTATATAAGTCCTCCTTCTGTCCAGATATCTCTACTCCTGCATCCCCCTACACTCCTCCCAGGACTCTCAGAAGACCAAAATCTGTTCCAAATCTACAAGCCAAAAAGCGCAATAGGAAAAAACCTGTACTGCTACTCCCTCTCCCTCTCCTGGAATAAACTTCCTCTAGACATTAGAAATATAAATCACCCGCAAAAATTCAAAACTGCTCTCAAAAACCTTCTAACCAGCTCCGGGACCTGCCACTGTAAATACCCTCCATGAACTTACCTGACTCTGCCCTTCACCAACCCTTATGACCCTTTCTGACCTTCTACATAACCTCCCCACCAAATCATGTTTCTCTTACTAACTATTCTTTACTGCTCTCCCCCTATTCATCCTGACTTATTTAAACCCTCTGCAAATAACTAAGTCAATTGCTTTTGACTATCTCACTCAAACTAATTGATTGCAAACAATCTTTTAAAAAACTTGTAAATCAAAGACTGTACATTTTATATTGAAAAATTGTTTTGCTAGTTTAATTACTGTACTATTTTTATATTTTATGTTTTTGTTTATTATTGAAGAGCTGTTCTCCCCAGGCCTCTGCTGAAAAAGGGCAATAGCTCAGTCAGACTAACCCAGTCAACAAATGTCAAATAAATAAATACAAATCAATTTGATGAACTACAGTTCATGTGTTCATAGAAACAGTTATTTGGGTTTATAGTATCAAGCACCTATATCCAATAACAAAGCGTATGATTTTGTACGGTTGCTACGAGCAATGTATGCAAAATATTTGGATGTTTATGATAAGTTATTAGTGAGTGTATAGTGCATTCTTTGGGTTGCTTGATACTAGGAACTGCTTTATAATAAGATGTGGGATCATTCTTTGATGTTAGGAAAATTATGAAAATGGTTATGACAAAAGAATTGGAGAAATTTCTTTTTTGCATAAACAATTCTAATAGATGTGTCTTTGCAAATTTAATTTGTGTACAGATGGAATTATTGTAAAATGTTTGAATCACATGTAGTCTTGGATTTTTCATATATATATATATATATATATATATATATATATATATATATATATATACAGATAAAAGTCCCCTACTCTTTTTAATAGGTAACATTGGATCTCTTATACTGGTATCTCTTACAACCATTTGAGCTACCACTCAAGCAGATGGGACCTCAGTTTAAAATCTTATCTGAAAGACAGCACATTCAGGAGTGAATTTTGTTTAGAATTGTTTTCGTTTTTAATCATGTTTACACATACTTGAGCGTATGGGAAGGGTCATGTGATTTTTCATTATTTAAACCTGGGTTATTTGATTTGTAATTATTCTGATGAAATCACAGAATTAAAATAAATGAAAATGCTTAATCAAATTACATTTGTAGTGTGTGAAGAACCTATGTTTGCTTTCTTTTGGGGGGTATTGAGTGCAGTACCTCTCTAATACTGAAATTCAGTGTCAGCAGTTTCAGAATTAATCCAATCACCTGGAATGGGAATCGAGCCCACAGACTTCTGGTCTTCCAGCACCAAAGGCAAGCATGGTACCTCTTTCGTCACTGACTGATAAGTTCTACATATTCTCATATGAATATATGGTGCATGTCATGCCATTACAATAAATATCTTAATCCCTAGACTAGAATTTGCCTCATCACTAATAACTAATCTCTCTGTATACAACATTTCATTATTCCAGACTACACAACGCAATGTCTTTGGATTTATAAATTTTAGTCTATCATTAAGAACACCACTACACTTCTATTCAGGAAGCGAAATGGCTCCCTATTGCAGCAAGATCCACTTTCTCATTATACTTCCTTTTAACTACTTCATGACAGATACTGCCCTTGTTTTTCATTTCATGAATCTTCACATAGTCTTTGCACTTCTAGCAACCTTAAACTTAAACAGGTGATATGTTATTATAGCCCTGTGCAAATGATCCTTGACAAAATTGGTTCCAGTATCCTGGGTCAGTCTTTTTAATTATATTAGAGCCTTACAGGATCTATCTAAATTCAAGAAAAGGTTAAAATATGTCCTAAGAAATATAAGCGCAAATGCTTCAAAGATGCTGACTATGCCCTTAGAATAATCTCAACAAATATAAATAATATTAATCCTACTTCTAGACATTCAATGCATACTGCTTGGCAAAAGACTTTTCAGCTATGGTGAGTATCTAGAGCAGGCAGCTAAGAAGAGGGTCATGCTTGTTTCTGGGATTGTATGCAGCATTTCTAAAGTAAAGGAGGGTTTTGAGAGAAGGGGAAGTGTAGTGATCATTTAATACTTTGCATGTTTAGAAGGAAAGTAACCCATAATTCTATGGACAGCAAATTAGGTGTATTACTTGTCTGGCAGTGGTGTGCCTGGGGGGTCAGACGAATGCACCTTTGAATTCTGATTTCTGTACTTTTGAGTATGTGTTAAGTACTGGGATATCTGTAGGTCAATGAATGGGATAGTATATTCTGGTCTAGTTAATAGTAACTTATTGGCAATAGCCTATCTTGCTTCTTTAGTGAGGAGGTGGACGATTCTGTAGGCTACTTTCAGATGGGTGAGAGACCTCAGATATTGCAGTTGTATAAGTAGGGAAGAAATAATACGTTTTAATCCAGAATTATTTCTAGGTATTTTGTTGTATATGAAGAGGAATCATCTGTGGGTAAAGGGTTGTGTTTGTTTGTGAAGTGGCAAACTTCTTATTAGTTTGGAACAATATTAAGATGGAATATTGTGGATTTATTAGCATTATATGTGAGTTTATTGACTTGTAACCAGTTCTAAAAGTTCTTGAAGTCCTTTTATATAGAATTACTGATTTTAGTAAGTGATGCATGTGTTTTAGTGGGAAGAGGCTGAATAGGACATGCTAGAGGAACAGATTTGTCTGCCAGCGACTACCACATCTTTGGAATAGGCTGCCAGTTCACATGAAGCAGAGCACCTCTATGACACTGTTCAAAAGTAACCTGGAAGAGTGGATGGGGCACCATAAATTCTTACCAGGGATAACACCCACAACAACCCTCCTGGACATGGGCAGACATTAATAAATACAATCCTGGGTATTGACTAGAGTATCTATGGTATTACATTGGGTTGAAACAGCTAGACTTGAAATGGCCTCCAGGTCAATAACCTAGTAATCTCCTATGATCCTATGAGTTATGACAATGGGTTACATTATATGATAGCTGATGACATGCACAGGGTGGTAATAAAATGCTTGAATGTACAGAAGTAAAAGTACATCCTGAAAATCCTGAAAATGATAAACATATTTATGATATCTGTTTATCAGTGTGTGTGTGTGTGTGTGTGTGTGTGTGTGTGTGTGTGTGTGTGTGTGTGTGTGTGTGTGTGTGTGTGTGTGTGTGTGAGTATGAGTGAGTGTATGTGTTTTTGTACCTACTTTGATGAACTGACATCCCATTCAGAATTGGTTTTATTTTTTGCATATTTTGATTACTGGGATAGGCTCTGGCTACCCCACAACCCTGCAAAGAATAAAGCAAGAATGCATGTGTGTGTGTGTGTGTGTGTGTGTGTGTGTGTGTGTGTGTGTGTGTGCGTATGTGTGTGTGTGTGTTTCTTTGCTATATATCTCACTAGAAGCTAGTCTGAGATGGACTAAACCATCATTTGTATCTTGGATTGCTGATATAGTTCATACAAGAAACTTAGTTCTGTTACAGCCTTTCTAAAACATACTTCTCTCATCAAAAACTCTGGATAATGACAGGAGTCAAGGTTTTGAAATATTTCAAATGTTACAGTAGTAAATGAAAAGCATAACTGGAGAACATAAGAAAGTTTTCATCTCTTTCATTTCTATTCCTGGCACTCACCCGCAGACTCACCAGCATACAGCCCCCCCCCCCCTTAAAACTCTTCTTCTTTCCCTGTCACTTATCTAGTAAGAAACAAATGGTGTGTTGTTGAAAACATCCATGACTTACCTTTGAGTTTTGGCATTGCCCAAAATTTCTCTTCTGAATATTAGGTATGTGCTCATAAGAAAGCCCTTCTAAGCCTCCCTAACATGGATGACAGTGATAGTACTATGTCTTGCACAACCTTCTCAAAATGGGAAATTGTGTACCTAAAAGTCACTGTATTGTAATAAATCTTAACCATTCAGTAAGGCACATCAAAGCTTCAGATTCCAAAATGGAAGCAATTAGTCTTATATTATTGAAAATGTCCACCCTGAAGAGATTACATACAATCCCACTCTTGCTAATCTGTGTTTGTTAAAATTCCTACAACTCTGTTTATAGGCAGGCAGAAATGCAATAAGATATATGGCTTACATGTCACTGAACATACCTTGGGATAGTATATTCACTGCACTAGTAAGATATTGACTAGCACTAATAATGGTTAATAGCTAAATTAAATTACTGAGTTAAATTAATTGATGTCCTATTGAAAAATTAGTAATATCCTATGAAACAGAATGGTCACTGTCCTGTAACGACCACCATTACAACAAAAGGCATAAAATTAAACTCATTCTAACCAGATTTGCATAAATCTCATTTTCCATTACTACAGCAATGCCCATTTGATTTACAAACATAGATTTATGTCCTCTTTGTACAAGAATTAAAAATTACTGTCTTCTTCTACTCCAATCTCCTCTCTTTTCAGCGTTATCTTTTCCAGTATAACTAGGACACTGACAAGCTGATGAATAACAACAATGACTGACAAAAGATATAAAAATATACATGTATGAAATCTAGCCCTTACGCTTGGCATCAATATAAATCAGCTCAACCTACATCTAAAAGTCTGCTACAAGACTAAGCAAAACTACAAAATCTTGTTTCATTCATGAGCTATAAACTTAACTTTTTATCCAATATCACACCAATGCATGCCCTGTACTGTAGACTTAAAGTCAACTACCCATCCTGTTCCTTCTTTCTCAAGATTAAGGATAACATGTGCTATGAAGACCCCCTTTTCAAGTAGTAGTTGCAGTCTATAAAAGTTGGTCCTGCAATCTAAAACAGACATGACAGCCATGTCTGACATAGTAATACAATTATTACTTTTCTGAAACAGCACGCTCCTAATGCATGAAACATACTATCCTATTAATATAATCAGCATGAAATTCCACTCATTAGGCACCTCGGCACCATAAAATATTACTGCTAATCATTAGCGGCCCAGAGTTCCGCTGTAGCGACCCCTAACCGGGAAAAGCCGAAAGAAGAAGAACAACAAAGTAACTGTTAATGTTTCATAGGCACTGTATGTTGCAGAACTTACAGACATGTTTAGATGCAAATTCTGAATTAAATAATTTATTAGAAAAATAGAAATTTGTTTAAAAATGTATTCCTTTAACATAAAATGAAAAACACTCAGAAATTACATTCATCTGCTTCCAGTAAGTGTTTCTTTCTAATTACGGAATGCAATGCTGTGGGCTTTCTTAATATAATAAATACTTTTCTTCACAAAGGACTGGAAGTCAAAAATGAAGACATTATAAACATAGTTAAAGCACACAATGGCCTAGTGGTTAAGGTGTTTGCCTTATAAACACAAGGTGCAGGGTTTGAGTCTCACAAGGGATAATTAGCTAGGCTTAAAATGGCTTGCAAGGGCAGTTAGCTTAGTACTAGCTCCTACTCCAACCTTAACATCTTCAAAAGCCATCTTCATTCTTGCCTCCATCAAAACTGGAAATGCAATTGCACTCTCAAGCCCATTCCTCTCAAGTTATCCTCCCATTTCTCTCCTGGCTTACCTCATTTTCCTACCTGACCTCCTTAAATTTCTCTACTTAGATTCCTAATTAGTACATCCTGATTTCAAACCATAAGCCAATATTTCCTCTTGAACTATTGAAATTGTTACTTGTTATTCTTTTATTGATAAATGTTATTTGAAATACAATTGCCTCTGAATACATTTTTTTTTAATGTAATTTTCTATGTAATTTCTTTTTGTAATTTCTTATTGTAATTAAACTTCTGGAGCTTTTCTCCCCGGGCCTCCACTGAAAACGGGCCCACAAGCCCAGTGGACCTCCCCGGTAATCAAACTGAAATAAATAAATAAATAAATACTAACCTATGAACACCTAACTGAAACTCAACCAAATATACACAATCGGCTGAATACAAAACATACTGACTAACAAAGCCACATTGCTACATATTATTTTTTTGTTAGGAAAACAAGTCTTCTTTATCCCACGTTGGGAGGACTACCTCTCACACTTATGGTCCTAATTTATTTTCACTCTGATTTTTAAATACCTCAAGGTAAGGGGATCCTTTTCTTCATAGTAGTAAAGTACTCACATTCTACAAATATTATAATTTTAGAGTTAGAATATAAAAAAATAGTATATGTATGAGTGATATATCCCCTTACACCGGGGTGTAGAAAGATTTGGTCCTTACAAAGCATTTTATTTAAATATGTGGTTTCCTGTCTGTTCTTTCCATGAGTTTAGCTTTAAGTTATTACTAGTGAATTGGCCATGACTCAGCTGGGTGCATTTTGAATGGGCTTATTAGTCACCAAGTTAAATACTCGGGTTATTTCTGCAATTCCAAACTGCATCATACATGGAGAAAGTGTACCCAGTAGATGTACTGGTTTCCCTCCTCTTTTGTCCAGCTAACTTTCTCCCAGTTTTCATTCCACTGCTGAAAGCAGTGAGAAAAGCTAGATTTTCAACGTCCCCAATGGGAGTGCATGTGCAGTAATTAACATTAACACTTACAGCTTCAGATTCTAACAATATATGTTAGACTTCAACCAAGTGACCATGATATCAAATTAATTTGACTTAGTTCACCAGAAGATTTGCCACAGTAGTAATATAATGTTCCATTTGGCTGGACCAGTATAACATTTCCTGTAGCTATATTTATTGCTTGTGTGTACTTATGGCTGGAAATGAGAATAACAGGTTCAGACATTTTGTCCATGGTAGTAACTACAGAGTGGAACCATGTTTAGCACTGCCCCCCCCCCCCCAACTGTGTTAAACTCTCAGCCATAGTGTAATCCTCGATACATGTTGTTAACCACACATTCAGATTATAGAAACATAAACCTTAAAAAATATAGAAAATGTACTAATTCTTACTGGCTTCATATGTCTCAAAGCTTGCTTGAGGACCAGGATTCCCTTCACCTCCCTCACCAGGGCGAAACAGCTGAACTGTAACTGAATAATTAGTCTGTGGCTCAAGATTTTCCAGTCTGACTATTGTTCCAGAGACTAAGGAGAAAAACAGAAAAAAATGTTATATCACCAACTTCCAAATATAAATATTTCAAATTTAACAGTGTTTCCTTGGGTAGCTTGCATCTTTTTCCTATGAAGCTACCAAAATTAAGGGTGTTCTGTTGTAGTTGTTAGCAAAACCATGTAGGAAGACATTGTAGAAATGCAGGTAAACGTGTTAAAGACTACAAATCTGACCGCTATGGATGCTTTCATGCTATCACTTAGAGAAGTGGTTTGATAAATACATCTTCAAATCTTGGCATTCACAGACCCTGACACTAGGTTTGTGTGTGCTGTCTTCTGTTACGTTTACCATGACCAATGAATCAGTCTTTCTGATGCCATCTTATTTAAAACATCTGAAGGACTTCACCAAGGATTTTGTTTTAAATAGTATGGACTTCTTTCACAATATTTAAGAACTGCAAATTAACATTCCCAAAAGTTAGACTCGAGAGAAAGAAAAACATGGCACTCAGCACTGCCTCTGTGACAAGTATATAGAATGAAATCTGGCATCCTCTTTTTAATCCAAGGGTTATTCATATACTGTCCCATGAATGTATTACAGTTCAACGATGCAGATCTGTTTGCATAATGTAGTTTCATCTGCCAGTATACAATGCCTGATTTGTTCTTAAATGTTTCGATACATATTTTGTCTTATTAAAGATTGCTCAGAAGTGAAACTTTTACCTGGTTCTCAATGCCTATAAAACAGAGAATGTTAACACCCATGTGATTTGCATACGTATCATTACTATTATGTAACCAGTTGTTTAATGGTACCTTAAAATGATTGCTAAGTATTGTGATGCAGTAGCCAACTACATGATGTCTAGTAATATCTCATACTTCCGCCCAAACATATTATTGGATGCATCAATAAATGAACAAGCTGCATAAACAAGAAATATTCAAGTGGTACATCTCAAATGAAATTTCAGTCAGAATGCACATAAGCATGCTTTTTTTTCTGATCATTACTTGGGATATTCAGTTTCTTATACGTCAGTTTCCACAATATAAAACCTTCTTTCTCAGTGCAAATCAGTTTGTCAGTGGTTTAGAACATTAACTGAAAACATCACATTTTATGAAATATACCCATCTCAGGTGAAACACTGTAGAAATGGTTTTAATCGGTTTGAATCAATAACTAATAGCCTTACTGATCTGCATCAGAAAATGGAGGAATTTACAGTATAGCCATCTAGGCAAAAAGGAACAACTGGAGAGCAATGAAACTCCAGTAAGAAGGAAAATGAAAAACTTTCTAGAATTTCTGATGATTTGGAGAACTCTGACATACACTGCTTTATATTTATTCTTCCAAATGAATCTGATATCCAAAATTCTTGTGAAATAACTTAAAAACGTCGAGATGGAACTATACCTAAATCTTAATAAAAGATTGGATCATATAATATTTCTCATGTTTTTTGTATACTAAAGCTCTTAAAGGATCATACACAGCCAGTCTTCTTGTCCTTTTTGCGTCTTTGCTAAGGGTTACTGAGGTTTATTAAATCAGGAAATGCAGAAGAGTTGTTGCTCTCTCTTTAAAAATCTGCAAACAAAATGATGTGCAGTTGAAAATAGTTTTCTTAAAAAAGATTCATCTTACATGTGTTAGAATTGCTTTTTTTCATGTGAACTTAAAGCTTTTGATCACACAGTCAAAGCATTGCCAGCGTGAAGCATTTGGATTTAATCAAGCCTGAAATCTGGCATTCCTATTCAACAGTGTAAATTCAAAAAAGCAACTTTTGTCAGAATATCTACAACAAAGAATTCCTATTTGGGAATAATGATGAAGACAAAACCCTACTGCATCTTCAGTAAGTGCCAGCAGAAAAGTTTTAAGACAACCCTCCTCTAAGAAAATAATTTAAGATAAAAAAAGCATATTTTGGGTACAAAACTTAGCACAAAAAAAAACTTAGACTTCTGTTGCTTAGTCCTTTGAGTTATTAAGTTTATGATGTAAAATACCAAATGTATGCAGCCTCTGTATTTTGCTTTGGTTTAAAGAGGTTATACTTTTAGCTCATATTCATAACATGGAGCTATATTATTACTGAATGTTAAAATCAATTCAGAATGCATGTTGACTTGCTTTCCTAGGAATGTAATATAGTTCAAGAATGCAGATCTGTTAGCATAATCTAGTTTCATCTGACAGCATACACTGTCTAATTATATTGAATCTTTGGATACATGTTTTATCCTAATCAGGATTACTGAGGAGTTGAACTCTTTCTTGATATTGAGTAAGACTGAGGTAGAGAACCAGTCCCATATAGCGTACCAGCCTACTATAGGATGGACACACACACACACACACACACACACACACACACACACACACACACACACACACACACACACACACACACACACACACACACACATACTTTAGAAGACCATCATATCACTTACTGAACACCTTTGAGGTGTGGAAGGAAACTGGAGACCCTTTTAAAAACCCTTGTAGACACAGACACAGGCATGCCATGTAGATTCTAATAGAAGCTCTGCAGCTGGGATCTGGACTGCATAATCAAGTATGCTGAAGTAGCAGTGACAATTACTGTACTAATTTTTCCTATGTGTTAACTCATTGCTAGAAAATATGTAATAGGACATTTGCACTTTATTTGCCTTTAGCATTATTTGTATAAGACAGTGAAGATTTTTTTTTATTTTAGAAAGTATTTAAATTGATTATTTCCATTTTATCACTCTCCTAGTACTGTGGTGCTGCGGTAGCATTGTCGCCTCACAGTAAGACGCTGTCCGGTTTCATTCTCAGCTAGAGCGTTTTCTGCGTGGAGACATGCGTGAATGGGTGTACCATTGTTGAAGGTTGTGCATCAGGCCTGGCAAGCCGGTACATAAAAATCAACTGCCAATCATTAGCGGACTAGAGTTCTGCTGTGGCGACCCCTAACTGGGAAAAGCCGAAAGACACAAAAATTTCCATTTTATCACTATTCTAACCTTATCCTTTGTAACAGTAATATTTCATTGTTTTTACATACTGTTTAATATGAGCAATTATCTTTGCATAACCATGCGATTTTGATTGTTATATATCTCCCTTTATTAACCAGGGCATTAGGAGGAGATTATGTTATGATTATTTCTTTGCAGACACTTTGTCTTAGCAAGTATGGCACCAAACTTTTATTCCTTTGGGTTTGTAGGGATGCAAACAGCAGATAACACAAGCTGGATATGTAAATGGATATGGATGTTGCAGTGGTGCAGTGTTAACATTGTTGCCTCACAGCAAGAGGTTCTCTGGTTCAATTCTGAGCTGGAGTGCCTTCTGTGTGGCATCTGCTTGTCCTCCCTGTGTTCGTGTGGGTTTCCTCCCACATTACAAAGATGTGTCTGGAGCGTTTCTCCCTGGGTCTCTGCTGAAAATTGGCTTCATCCCTAGTCGGACTTTCCCAGTAAATAAATAATAATAAATATGAGCACTTGTTTGTTTGCTGACTATATTCCTTACACAAAACGATGATAGATCACTCTCTAGTTCTTCATAATTTATTTCTTGAATATAGGTCAGAGAATTCTTTTATATTAAAGAAATCAGACACAGTAAGTAGCTGACTGTCACATTTCTCTTTAGGGAATGGAGAAACTGCACATCAGCATCCTGATTGGAGAATGAACATTCTCCAAAAGGGTATTAATGTACAGGCAATGCCCACTGAAAAACGAGTCTGCCACTTCATTGCATCATATCAAGCTGCCGCAGAACTGGGACTAAAAAAAAAAAAAAAAAACTAATGGCCACCATTATTTTATACTTGCTAAGCAGTAAAAAAATTATATGTGTGTGTGTGTGTGTGTGTGTGTGTGTGTGTGTGTGTGTGTGTGTGTGTGTGTGTGTGTGTGTGTGTGTGCGTGCGTGTGTGCGTGTGTGTGTGCGTGTGCGTGTGTGTGTGTGTGTGTGTGTGTGTGTGTGTGTGTGTGTGTGTGTGTGTGTGTGTGTTTATGTTTCTGCCTGTGTGTGTGTGAATGCACATATGAAAGCTAAAGAGTGTGTGTGTGAGAGATCAAGAGTGAGAGTGATCTTGAGTGAATGTATGTATGAAAGCAGAGGAGACTGTGTGAGAGAGATTGAGAGAGTGAGCAAGCTTGTGTGAGTGAATGCATATATGAAAACAGAGGAGAATGTGTGTGAGAGATCGAGAGACAGAGAGAGAGAGAGAGAGAGAGGTTTTGCATGCATAGCTCTCAAATATCCTAATTTTCACAGAATGTCCAGATTTTTGCCTCATATATTATGTCTGTTCCTCATAAAATTTGTGGTTTTCTGAAGTTTTGTGGCAAATCAGTGAGGAGTGAATTCACTAATTAATGGCAAGCATCTGAGTTTCAGGCTTTATATCTTTCAGAAAATGCATTGTAATACAAGACATTTTGTTCTAGGAACTTTCTAAGTTTCTAAAAGCTCTATTTAAAATTTGTCCCTATTTTTGGGGCTTTGTCCCCTATTATTTTTGGTTTGTTTAGATTTTTGTGCTAAGAGGTTGAGACTTATGATTGTGAGTGAATGTGAATATAAAACCAGAGGAGACTATGTATATGTATGTGTGTGTGAAAGCAGAAGAGACTGTGTATGAGACAGGGAGAAAGACTGAGAGAGAAAGAGAGAATTGGCTCTCTGTAAAATTGTAGTGTTTTACTTGCTTATTTATTTTAAGTACTATATTATTTTTTGTATATTGTTGATGTAAAATGCTTCCTCCAACACCATTAACGTATGCTACAGAAAGTTTGAAACATTAGACTGAAGAACTATTTCACATCAAAAATATAAAAAAAAAATAAGTAAGTAAAACACAACAATTCCGGCCCCAAAACCCGGACCACTCCACAAAAGGAGGGGGTGTATCCATATTCATAAAGGATACTCACACCTCCAGGTTGGTGGCAACGCATGAAGCTTCGGAAACCATCCAGGTGCAACTAACAATAGGCAAAACTGCTCTACAAATTGTAGCATGCTACAGGCCACCCTCTCAAACTCAGGAACCCCACACAGCCTTCCTGAAGACACTGGAGGGTATAAATGTATCTCCAAACACCATCATATTGGGTGACTTCAACTACCGAATATAGACTGGGAACATTACTCAAGCCCTAACTTTCTAGCCCAACGGTTCCTGGAGTTCATAAATTCAAATGCCATGGAACAGCTAGTCACTGTTCCCACGAGAGGAGAAAATATACTAGATCTCATTGTCACAAACATGGGGACAAAATGCTCCACACGGAAGTATATCCCTCATTGGTGAGATCTGATCATAAACTAATCTCACTGGAAATCCACATCCGCCCCACCCCAAACAAAAAGACCATAGTGAAGAACTTCTCTAAAGCAAACTTCACACTACTCAAGACTGGTGTGGTATCCTTCAAGGCCCCTGAGTCAGAGGAAACCACAACCCAAGCTCGGAAGCCCTTACAAATGCCTTCTATGAACACCTCCAGGACTGCATGGATCAGGCAATCCCAAATAAAACCAAGACTCTTTCCACAAAGGGCAAACGTCCAGTCTGGTGGACCCCAGCCATTAACAAACTTTACAATAAGAGGAGAAAGCTATTACATGATAGAACAAAATCCATAAAAGGGAAGTCACCCCTGATCATTATTAGCAAAAAATACGAGCACTCATAAAATCAACTAAGGCCAATTTTGAGAGAAAAATTGCCATGGATTCAAAGGACAATCATAAGGCCTTTTTCAGCTATGTTAGGAACCTGGGTGGAAACTCACAGATATGCTCAGAATTAGTCCAAAATGATACAAAAATCACTGAACCCACAGACATTGCCAACATACTGGCAGACAGGTTCAG
The DNA here is from genome assembly GCF_019279795.1 of Protopterus annectens. Taxonomy (NCBI): domain Eukaryota; kingdom Metazoa; phylum Chordata; order Ceratodontiformes; family Protopteridae; genus Protopterus; species Protopterus annectens. The sequence goes on from NC_056728.1 coordinate 1,266,941,259, forward strand.
TGCAAACTTCACCCCCCTCTCCCCCCTAAAGGAGAGATAACTATCCCAGCCGAGTGTAGCCTCCCGGACATCTCAAATGCGCAGGTGAAAGCTGCTCTCTCTAAAGCTAAAACACAGCATCAATGGGACGGATGGTGTCCCCAGCTGTGTGCTACACGAGCTAAATGAGGAATTAAACCCGCACATAAGGCAGCTGTTTAATCTCAGCCTTACCACAGGATACATGCCCAAGGAGTGGCGTCACGGCAACTGTGGTCCCACTCCACAAAGGTGGCGCCTCACGGACCCTGGTAATTACCGCCCCATAAGCTTAACAAGTCTAGTCTGCAAAGCTATGGAGAGGATCATAATGGAGCTCATAAACAAAGATATAGGGGACTTGCAGACATTGGACCCGACCCAGTTTGGCTTTGTCAAGGGAAGATCATGCCTTTTGAACTTGGTGACTTCTTGAAATAGTCACCAAGGCCATTGATGAGGAAAGGCAGTCCATACAGCCTACCTTGACCTTGCAAAGGCTTTCGACACAATACCCCACTCGGGTATTGTAGAAAAACTTACCAGCTTAAATGTAAACCCATATGTCACAAGATGGGTTGCAAACTGGCTTAAGGACGGAACCCACAGGGTTAGAGTTGCTGGCGCTGTGTCAGACTCCAAGCCGGTCACAAGTGGTGTCCCACAGGGCTCGGTCCTTGGCCCCTATTGTTTGGCATCTACTTCTCACAAGTACAGGCCAACATGGGAGGACTTTGGCTGACAAAGTTTGCAGATGACTGCAAACTGGGCCATAGTGGAAAGTGCATCGGACACTGATATCCTTCAGAAGGGACTCACGGAAACAGATAGCTGGTGCCAGAGCCATGGCCTGAAGTTAACGCCAAAAATGTATAGTCATACCCTTCGGGAAAAACAAGGTAACCCCAAGCTACCATATAGGTGGCAATCCACTAAGCACAGAAGAGGTTATCAGGGACCTGGGGACCCAGGTTGACAGTGGCCTTTCTTTTGACACTCACATTGCTAAAGTGGTTAGAAAGACCTTCTACATTGCCCACCTGATCATGAAGGGATTCACATCCAGATCTAGTGAGGTCATTGTTCCCTGTACTCTTCACTTATCAGACCAATGATCGAGTACAATGCCCCATTCGGGATGTATCTCACCCGACATCTGCAGCAATTGGAGAGACCCCAAAAGTTCCTCACCAAAAGGATAAAGGGACTCCAAAATCTGTCATATGCTGCCAGATTGAAGAAACTCCAGCTCTATTCAGTCGCATACCGTCTGCTCAGAGGTGACATGTGCCTGACATACAAGGCCATGTCCAACCCGAATTAATGGACATGCTCCACCTCAAAAAATCCAAATCCACCAAAACCACTAGAGCAAGCGACTTAAACCTTAGCACGGATATAAATAGGACGTGCTGGAGGAATAGATTTATCACTCAGAGACTCCCTATGCTGTGGAATAAAATCCCGGTCCATGTGAGGCAGAGCACCTCGCTGACTCTGTTCAAGAGAAATCTAGACCTGTGGATGGGAGATCGTAGGTTTACCCCGGGAATCATCTCTGGGTCACTGCTGGACAGAGGCACAACAAACTAATGGGCACAGTATTTTTTCATATAAGGGGTGGCGTAAGCCACAATAATTTGGGCTAGGTTTATAAATGCCTTAGGGCAGATAGCCTAGTATAAACCTATGAACCTATGAACCTAATTTTATAGCTAGCCCATTCTCTAAGAGCAATAATGCCCTCCAGGGTGTGTGTTAATGTGCAATTAATGCCCTTCCAGGGGTGTACAGGCCCTCCTCCTGTGGCGTTGGCCCTCATAACACCTGGGTGGGCATTAATTACACATTAACACACTCTCTGTCAGGTGTTATTGCTTACTTAAACAGCACAACGATGGCATCTGGACTGGTTGTTATGGCAATATAAATATTTGCTGAAACTAACTATTTAAATCAGATCTGCATCAAAGTCATCTGGTCAAGAATGCATTTTTTCAGCGAAAAGTCTATCACTTATAGAAGATGGTCACTTTCTTTGAAATTTGATGGTATTGCAGTTTCCCAAATCAGTTCTTCAGAGGTCTCTGCCCCTCAGAATATTTGTGTGGGGCATTATTTCCTTATGTTAGTTTTACTGAAATCGCTACCCTTAAAAATATATATATGGTCTTCTACTGCTTCACCCAAAATTAATTTTCTTCAAATAAAAACATCTTTAATTAAGTGGATTCAGATAGCTCTATGTTAAACAGCAGTAAATTGGGTAATTGTCCCTAAGAAACTATGCACATATTATTAAAGAAATGGCCTAACTGTAAAATGATAAGTACACAACATTCAACAATAAATCTGATATTGTTAATCCTCGTTCATTCCTTACGCATGGGTATCGGTTCCGACCTCAGAACCAAGCCAGTAATTTTCCAAGCTTACGTCAGCTGCAAACTCTTGAGCTAAACTCTTACCCACAATCCCCTTCTCCCTGTTACCTCAGATTTCATTTGCCACATTGCCATTCAGTCGTGTCAGGCTGTTTCTCTTGAGCTAAGTACAGTTATTTGTTGTTTAATAGTCATTCATTTTACTTTTCTGTCAGAAAAGGTTCTATTTCATTGTCTCTTACCCTATCGCATCTAGCAACCATATTTTCTTCAGGTTTTTCTTCTCTTTTCTCCACCTTTTTATTGCGAGGTATTCTCCCTTTACCATCGTTGGCAATCTTTCCCTTTTCTCATACCTTCGGGTATTCTTTTGTACCATTGCTAGTACCCCTTTCTGCTATATAATTTGTTATTATGGCAGATAAGAAAGGTAGTCCGGGATTTAAATGGTGTTCTGATTGTGGACACAAACTACCTTCTTCAGATGCACACTCTTTGTGCGTTTATTGTTAGGGGGCGTCCCACTTATCTGTTGACCCACCCTGTACTATCTGTGAAAACTTTTCAAATAGAACTTTGTTAGAAAAGAATAACAAGCTGTTGCTGAAGGGACTTCTTAAATCTTCCTTTTCAGAGGCTATTTCTGGATCGGAGGCCTCAACCCCTCCTAGAGCCCATAAGAAAATATTGGATGTTCCCACCAAGGCTAAATCACTGCCTTCATCCCCGGCTGGGGACTCCCGCCAACCAAAACCTAAAAAGGCTAAACTTTCAGCTCCGAAGCTCACTCAGTCAGCCCCAGTGCTTTTGGTGCCTAGACCTTCGGCACCGAGGCCTTTGGCTCCATTAGTGATCTCGGCTCCGTCTTCTCCAGCAGCCTTCACTGTATCGGCACCAAGGGGCTCCACGGTTTGGACTATTACTACTGTATCGGCACCGACCATTCAGTTGGCGCAGACCTTGACCACATCGGCTCCAACATCTTACTCGGAACTGATGCATTTGTTGTTGACTCCAGTTTTGTCGGTTCCAGCCTCGGTACCGACAACCACTTTGGCACCGATCCCTGTGTCAGTGCAGACCATTACCTCGGCACCGATGACTTCTTCTGTGCAGACACCCATAGCCCAGTCTCTCTCTCTCTCTGCACCATTGTTCTCCATGCAGACTGGTGAGATGGGTACCGAGTTAGCCTCTTCCATGGACAGGCCTGTTTCTCCCTCAGTCTCTGTGAGGTCCACTAGAAGCCTTTCCAAACACGATGTGTTGCGTCTTGTGGATCAGGTGCTCTTGGACAGAGGTATCCCACCCCCCCAGGAACTATCCTTCCTTGGGAAGTGATCACCTGTCTCCAAAGACCCCTTCTTATTTTCCTCCTTCATTGCCTTTGAAGTCCATGGATATAGCACAGACTTCCCCTTCTGTGGTTCCCTTTATGGATCTCACTAAGGAACCACAGTTGCCTTCATGGCAGGAAAGTTTTGCTATGACCCAGGTTGTCAATTGTGACATGCATAGTTTGCTGCTCCACAGCCATCCAGGGACTCCGGGTCGGTAGGCTGAGCCACTTAGGGGAGGGGTGACCCCTGTCCTAGACATTCACTCCTCTTCAGGTGGACCAGCCTTCCAACTGATGGAGAAGGCTTTCGCTGTTGCTGGTGATACTGGACTGTCTATCCCTCCGCCCTCCTCTGGTACACTGGTTTCACAAGTCACACGAGCGGACAACGGGTGCAAGGGCCTCATGACATATTCCCACAGGAAACCCCTTTTCTGCTGTCTTCCCCAGCTTCTCCCACTAAGGAAGTCCACCGGAAGAGTTAGTGTAAGAGGAAGCACATGGACTCCACAGAAGAGTTCCTCACTGAAGACACAGATTTTGATGAGGGGGAAAGATCCCCTCGGTCACCCTCTGAGGTATCCTTTGGTGATATCCTTGAAATCCTGAAACAGAGAGGTGACTGGCAGTCCCCTAATCTGACCTCTGAGGAATCTGTGTTCCTGCAGGCTTTTCGCGCCCGGCCCCCTACCTCCTGGGTTACTCCACCTGCCGATGATCTTGTATGGCTTATCATACAGCGTGCTTGGAAGACTCCTGACACCATCAAAGCTATTCCCTGGAGGCCAGATAAGATTTTGTCCCCTCCTGCTACAGATACCCATTGGTCAAAAGGTCTTTCTGTGGATGCTTTGGTGGTGGCGGCCGCAACAAAAAAGGATCTGGCAGAAGAAGAAAGCCAGACTGTCCATCCCCTTAACAAAGAGTCCCAGGCCCTGGACAGGATAGGGAAGTGCACCTTTGCATCACCAACCTTTACTATCAGGTCCCTGAATTATATGACACACTTTACCAGGCTTCAAAGGGATCTGATTTCTGAGCTCTCTGAAACCTTGACTGGTGCCATGTCTGATGAGGTCTGTGACAAAGTGGCCTCTCAGCTGGCCACCATTGAGTCAATATCTAACTCCTCTATGCGACTGATATCTCACGCATCAGAAGGAGCAGCTAGAGCAGCGGGTTCAGCTGCGGTCTTGAGACGACATGGTTGGATGCACTTGTGCAATTTTGCGGAACCTTTTAAGGCTTCTTTTCTTAATGCTCCCATTGAGGCCTCCTCGTTGTTTGGACCCAAAGTTAAAAGCACACTGGCCAGATGTGAACAGGACGGTAAGACCCTTTCTGCCATAGGTGTCTGTTATTCTTTCCCTCAACGTGCTTTCTCCCGAAACCAAAAGAGTGGAAGATATGGTTCAAGAAATCTCAGGGTCCTTTCCGTGACACACAGGCCAAGTTCTCCCCTATAGGCAGAGGGGGAACTCACAAGGAAGACGCTCCTTTCAGGGCAGAGGTGGTCCGCGTAACCAGGGTTCCAGGGATTCTTTCCCTGGCCAGTCCTACTAGCGATCCTGAAGAGCGGCTCAACTCCTTTCCTCTGAAGGTTGTTGGGGGATGTTTCTCCTTGTAGCCTTCTGCCTGGCTAATTATCACCACCGATTCTTGGGTACAAAGGATTATAACCAGAGGTTATCATATCCCCTTTGATCTTTGTCCTGTCCCTTCAAAAAACCTTCCCGATGTTCCACCCAGTCAAAGGGAAGAAGCAGCATTAGAAATAGAAAAGCTGCCAAGAAAGAGAGTTATCCAAATAGTCCCTCCAGACCAGATAGGATCCGGATTCTACTCAAGACTATTTTTCGTGTCAAAGAAAACCGGGGACTGGAGACCAATTTTGGATCTCAGTGTATTGAACAAGTTTGTGAGAGTACAAAAATTCCGGATGGTCACAATACAGTCTATCCTCCCACTTTTGGAAAAAGATGATTGGATGTGCTTGATAGATCTTCAAGATGCGTACTACCACATAAAAGTGGACAAGCCATCAAGAAGATTTTTGCTCTTCCGTGCGGGAGCCAGTCACTACCAGTTCAGAGTACTGCCCTTTGGACTCTCTACAGCCCCAGAGTGTTCACAAAGTGCATGGTAGTCATCACAGCTCACTTGCGACTTCAAGGATTCCAGGTGTTTCCATACCTAGATGACTGGCTCATTTCCGCCCCCCCCCCCCAGACATCTACTGGAAAAAGCCCTGGCATACTCTATCCTTGCTGCACAAAGGCTAGGCATAACCATAAACTGGCAAAAATCCAATCTCACCCCATCTCAGTTAACAGAGTTCATAGGGGTTATCTTGGACACAAAGAACTGCAGTTGCCATTCCACAGCACAGAATTTTAAGGATAAAGCAACAACTGATTCCAATCCGTTCAAGGGAGAAATCCACGGCTCACTCAGTTCTACAGCTGTTGGGTTCCATGGCAGCCTCCATCACCATTGTCCCCCTGGCCAGGTTTCACATGAGGCTTCTACAATGGCTACTGCTCACCCAATGCTATCCCTTTCAGCATCCTCTTTCAGCCATGATTCGAGTAACCCACAGGTGCAAACAGGATTTAAATTGGTGGATGACACACAATCTGTCACAATGGTCTCGCCCCTTTTCCCCCCAGCAACCCAAGGCCACAGTGACCATGGATGCCTCCCTGATGGGGTGGGGGGGGGCTATGTCAGGGACAGACAGTCCAAGGCACTTGGTCCGAACTGAAGGCCCATCTGCATATAAATGTTCTAGAGCTGAGGGTGGTGCTTCTGGCGTTGCAAGCATTCCACCCCCTGCTGCCGTCTGAGACAATTGCAATTCAATCAGACAACATGGCGGTGGTCTGGTACATCAACAAGCAAGGTGGAACCAAATCTTACCCCCTTTGTCGAGAGGCCATGAGAATATGGCAATGGGCGATGGCTACCAACCGTTTTCTTCTAGCAACACACATTCCCGGGAGTTCCATCGTGATAGCAGACAGACTCAGCAGGTGCATTCTTCAACCTCACGAGTGGTCCCTGAATCCCTTGATAGTGGCGGAGATCTTCCACTACTGGGGCCATCCTTGCTGCGACCTCTTTGCATCCCTGACCAACTACAAATGCAGCAAATACTTCGCCCTGATTCCCCCTCTGGGACAGTCACCCAGGGATGCTCTAGTCCACGACTGGCCCTCGGGTCTTTTTTATGCATTCCCACCCTTTCCCCTCATTCCCCCGTTTCTGAAGAAAGCCCGTTGGTTGAAGAGCAAGGTTATCCTCATAGCACCATATTGGTCTTGACAGATTTGGTTCTCCTTCCTTTGGCCTCACCTACTAGATCAACCATGGATTCTCCATCCAACCCTGGAGTTGATCTCACATCCACAGAACCTGATTCATCCCAATTTGAACAGCCTGAAGCTCACAGCTTGGCTATTCCAATTCCCTTGATTGCCAGGCAGAATTGTCTTTCTTTACCAGTACGTGACATTCTCATTGCATCTCATAAGTCTTTCACTAGAATTACTTATCTGAGCAAGTGGAAAAGATTTATCTGTTGGCTGAAAGATAAACAAGTAGATCCCTTCTCAGCACCAGTGTCAATAATACTAGACTATCTGGCTGACCTTTTCCAATACGGTCTATCGGCCTCTTCCATTAGAGTTCATTTGGCTGCAATTTTTAATTTTCATGAGGGTGTCCAAGATTCCTCTCTTATGTCCCACAAATTGTGCAAGACCTTCATAAAAGGTGTGAATCATCTGAAGCCACCTTTTAGAGAACCTATTCAACCATGGGATTTATCATTAGTTCTACAAGCTCTGACAATGCCACCTATCGAACCAGCCTCTTCTTGCGACCTCAATCATTTGTCATGGAAAACCTTGTTTTTGGTTGCCATTACTTCTGCCAGACGTATTTCTGACCTTCAAGCTTTATGTATCAGGAGTCCTTACTTGATTTTTCATAGAGATAGCATGTCTCTGAGAACTAATCCATCATTTCTGCCAAAAGTGATCTCTGAAATGTCCATTAATCAAACCATTGAATTGCCAGTTTTCTTTCCCAATCATTCAAACAGAGGAGAGTATTGCCTACATACCCTAGATATCCACAAATCCATTTTTACTTAAACAGGACTAGGTCCTTTCGTAAATCTGACCAGTTATTTTTGGCCTTTTGTTGACCTAGATTAGGATCTGCTGTTGCTAAGGTCACATTAGCTAGATGGTTGAAGGACTGTGTGACCTTCATTTATAAACAACGTAATATCTCGTTGCCTACTACCATAAAAGCTCATTCCACAAGGTCAGTGGTAACTTCTGCTGCCTTCCATGTCAGAGCTTCTTTACATGACATCTGTGCAGCTGCAATTTGGGCTACGCCTCATACCTTTATCAATCATTACAAATTGGATTTGGCCTCCAGGGGAAGAGCATCTTTCGGTTCTATGGTGCTCAGGAATGTCCTTCCAAGAGAGCCTCCCAGGAATAGAGGTAGCTGGGGACTCTGTCCCATGCATAAGGAATGAACGAGGATTAACAATATTAGATAAAAAAGTTATGTCTTACCATAACGTTCCATCTGTATTGTTGATCCTCGATCAGTCATTACGACACTCCCTCCTTCCCCCTCCTGTGGTTTCTAGTGGATCTCATCATCCGGTTCTCTTAGGTTATTTGACCAGAGGTAGCCTCTACCTTCTTTGACTTGCAAACTCAATCTGAGGTAACAGGGAGAGAGGGATTGTGGGTAAGAGTTTAGCTCGAGAGTTTGAAACTGACGCGAGTTTGGATAATGGCCGGCTCGGTTCCGAGATCGGAAACCAATACCCATGCGTAATGACTGAACGAGGATCAACAATACAGATGGAACATTATGGTAAGACATAACTTCTTTTTCTGTCTACTGTTAGCCTTATCTGATGGTACAACATATGATTTGTTTACTGTCTCTGCTTTGCTAAGGGAAGAAACTTAGCTCTCAATAATCTTACTTGCGATAATTTCAGTTCTTGGGCATATCATGGAGAATAAAGTGACTACCCCTTTACTTTCCATTTACTATTATAAGAATAAAATGACTTAAAAGCAAACAAATAAAATACTGAATATGCACGTTGACAGTGCTTTCATTTTCAAATGCCCCTGTGTGTAAGAGTTCTGCTACAATATATTCCTGGCTTTATTTAACACGGAATACTATTTTTTTCATTCAAACAGCTATGAGGCGCAGTTCTGCACTAAGAACTTTTGAGTAGTATATCTTCTTATTAAGATTTAGGTTTAAACAAAAGTAAAATAATTTTCTTTCTGCTGATACTTAGCCAAATATTTTCATCTAAGCCCATTCATGTGTATTATAATTAGAATATCATATTTACATTTAAAGAAGAATGATATGGTTAGGGGATTATAAATTTAATACACCCATTTTATTTTATCTTTAGGTAGCAGTAAAAAAGATACCTTTATTTAGCACTACAGATATAAGTTCTTTGCTTTCTGATGTAAAAAAAACACAAAAAGAAAAATAATTTTCTTTTACTTTTAAGTCTATTTATGAACAATTTCAGGCCAATAGATTTTTCTTTTTGTGTTTTTTAACCAATTGGTTTTCCTGTGTGACCTTTTTACTCATTGTTTTAGTTTGGTAGTTGGGATATTTTGTAGACGCCCTAATGTTTATGGATATCAATTGGGTACAACAACCTTGTATTTCCAAAAGTTCACAGCTAGAGAGGTTTGGCTTTATTGGCCTGAAATTGTCCATAAATAGACTTAAAAGTAAAAGTAAAGGAAAAGGTCTTGGGCATTCAGAATTGCCATTTAGCCGAAACACCTGATATCCTTAAAGGGCAATTTGCATATATCCCATGTTGCCTCTGATACAAAACATTTAAGGTATCACACAGCGGAAAGTCTAGCTTTGCTAGATTTTTCTTTTTGTGTTTTTTAATAAATTGGTTTTCCATTGTGAACTTTTACTCATTATTTTTGCTTTCTGATTTAAGAAAATAAAAAGTTAATTTCTCTAAATATTGCATTTGAAGGAGTGATGTAAGTGGTTCTTGGCTTGAAAATAGGGCACATTAGCCTGTTCCGTGCGAGTCACAAATTTTATGGATCCACTATCAGCTGCCAAACCTAAAGAAAGTGTAGGTAAATTGTGGAAGAAGCAATGAATGAATGAATGAATGAAAGAAGTTGTGTTGAAAGTCTGTTCCTGCAACAGTAACTCAGGGGAAGGTAACACAAGGGATATGATGTCTCCATGCAAACCATCACCTACAGATGGTTGGCATGCACTTAGCTGTTACCCAGACATAGAAATGATTCTGTGTTTTATTCAATGCAAAATGTTATGATTAAACAGAATCTATTCCTTCTACAAGATGAATTGTCATACTAGCAGGAGTAGATATTATTGCGGTACTTCAGTGTCTGAGCGTAGTATTGTAGCGACACTGACTCATCAGTGGCTAGTGTCATCATTAGATGTAGTTTGCTTTTTCAGCTGAAGACAGATATAATTATGTGTATAACAGATCTTCACTGAGATTAAAATATAGTATGATATATTTCAGAGAAACAGATACCCTTTGATTTTGGAATTTCTTACCACTGCATTCATACACACATGCTCTCTCTCACAGACACACACACACACACACACACACACACACACACACACACACACACACACACACACACACACACGCGCGCACACACACACACACACACACACACACACACACACACACACTTTAAATATTAAGTCAGGCATTTGCATTGCTAACTTATGTTATGTAGCACATGTGAAACTCTACACAAACATGGACAGATTATATAACAGCGCAACATGTGATGTGAAAATTCAGTCCAAAAGTCGGAAGTCTACTTTTAGATTTTGCATTTATACTGACACAGGGCTAGTAATGAAGGTGTATGTGACGTCCTAGAAGATTACAACTTGTTGATGTGTAGCCAGTTCCTGTATGTGTTCCCTGAAACCTGAACCATTATTCACAGTGCTAAGCACTTAACAAAGTGCAACACTCATTGTTCTGGGCATGTGTCAGCTGCTATTAGTAATGGTGGCAGTGTTCCACATTGTACATGAATGGTTACAACAGCACCCAGTCAGTATGTGTTCTATTATAACTGGCCAGCTGACGCCCCAAATTTTTGACAGCTTGTACTCAGGGATTGAGGTCCTTTAATGGGGCTATAATCATTGTGTTTTGCATGCTGCTTTCTCTATACATACTAGGATGGACGTCAGAGTGTCATGAAGATTGATCTTGTTCATGTGTCCATTTGCTATAGATTTCTATACTGTTTATTATCTACTATTGTTGTAAAGACTACTGTTCATTATTGACTTGCAATTGTTCAGAGCCTTTCTATTACTGTTGTTTGTACATTGGAGCCTTTCTTCTTGGGCCTCTGATGAAAATGGGTCCTGTGCCCAGTCAGACTTTCCTGGTAAACACAAGCAAAAAACAATAATAAACAATATTTTTTAATTAGGACTAAATGTTTTAGAGGGCCTTTTGTTCTACTGTCTATTTCAATAATGTTCTTCATCGAGGTGGGTAGGATGTTATGGTTGAAAAAAACAAATCCATTCAATCTTGTCAATCTAGTCTTCTTCATTAAAATTAGTGTTGAGATATACAGTTTATATTTATATGTTGCACTATGTATGCAATTATTTTTGAATACTAAATTTCGGTACATTAAAAGTTTCTTAGCAAATTGTTGTTCCTTTAGGTGACAATCAGGCTGATAACATTCGTATTATAACAATTAATATTTTGTACAGTTATAGTCTACCAATTTGTCTTTAAGGTAATTATATTAGGAATATAGGAACAATACAATATGTATCTTATAGCCCGTGTTGGAGCAATTTAGTATCAGTGGATGAGTATATTACAGTACCAGAGTTTTAATCATCAACCACTTTGGTCAGCAACACTCTTGGGATGCTGTCTTGGACGTCTGCAAAGTAAATGACAACCATGAGATGGCCCAACACTGATCCCTATGGTACACCACTAGTTAGAATTTTACTTGTAGAGACGGTACCAGCAACTTTCACAATATGGGACCTGCTGGACAGCCAATGTGCAATATAGCAGACAGTGTAGAGCATGTAAGTCTTCCCAGATATTATTTAGATTTAGTTTTTAACCAATGTTATTTAGATTTTGAGTTTATACAAGTGTCTATACCCATTTAGAATTTCTTTTAGGAAGAAAATTCCTCTGTATCATCTACAATTTTCTCTATATAAAATAATAATAATAGTAAGTCCATTTCCATTTGGGGGTTTGACTGCCAGACTGATAGCATAACAAAGATCAAATGGTGGAAATTGAAAAAGGGTGATTGTGAGGTGGAGTTCAGGGAAGAGTTAAGACAGGCACTGGGTGACAGTGAAGAGTTACCGAATAGCTGGGTAACTAAAGCAGAGCTAGTAAGAGAGATGGCTAGAAAGGTGCTTGCTGTGACATCTGGAAAGAGGAAGGAGGACAAGGAGACCTGGTGGTGGAATGAAGAAGTACAGGAGAGTATACAGAGAAAAAGGTTGGCGAAGAAGAAGTGGGATTGTCAGAGAAATGAAGAAAGTAGACAGGAGTATAAGGAGATCAGGTGCATGGCAAAGAGAGAGGTGGCAAAGGATGAGGTGTATGAAGAGTTGTATGAAAGGTTGGACACTAAGGAGGGAGAAAAGGACCTCTACCAACTGGCTAGACAGATGGACCAAGCTAGGAAAGATGTGCAACGGGTAAGGGTGATAAAGGATAATGAGGGAAACATACTCACAAGTAAGGAGAGTTTGTTGAGCAGATGGAAAAATTACTTTGAGGGGCTGATGAATGAAGAGAATGAGATAGTGAATCGGGAAGTGCAATGGATTAGCAAGGAGGAAGTAAGGATAGCTATGAAGAGGATGAAGAATGGAAAGGCTGTTGGTCCAGATGACATACCTGTGGAAGCATGGAGGTGTTTAGGAGAAATGAGTTTTTAACCAGATTGTTTAATGAAATTTTGGAAAGTGCGAGGATGCCTGAGGAATGGAGAAAAAGTGTTTTGGTACCGATTTTTAAGAATACAGGTGATGTGCAGAGCTGTAGTAACTACAGATGGATAAAACTGATCAGTCACAGCATGAAGTTATGGGAAAGAGTAGTGGAAGCTAGGTTAAGAAGGGAGATGATGATTAGTGATCAGCAGTATGGTTTCATGCCAGGAAAGAGTACTACAGATGCGATGTTTGCTCTGAGAGTGTTGATGGAGAAATATAGAGAAGGTCAGAAGGAGTCGCATTGTGTCTTTGTGGACTTGGAGAAAGCATATGATAGGGTGCCTAGACAGGAGTTGTGGTATTGTATGAGGAAGTCAGGAGTGGCACAGAAGTATGCAAGAGTGGTACAGGATATGTACGAGGGTAGTATGACAGTGTTGAGGTCTGCAGTGGGAGTGACAGATGTGTTTAAGGTGGAGGTGGGATTACATCAAGGATCAGCTCTGAGCCCTTTCTTATTTGCAATGGTGATGGACAGGTTGACAGACGAGATCAGACAGGAGGCCCCATGGACTATGATGTTTGCAGATGACATTGTGATCTGTAGTGAGAGTAGGGAACAGGTTGAGGAGACCCTGGAGAGGCGGAGATATGCTCTAGAGAGGAGAGGAATCAAGGTCAGCAGGACTAAGACAGAATATATGTGTGTGAATGAGAGGGAGGATAGAGGAATGGTGAGGATGCAGGGAGTAGAGCTGGTGGAGGTGGATGACTTTAAATATTTGGGATCAACAGTTTAGAGTAATGGCAAGTGTGGAAAAGAAGTGAAGAAGAGAGTACAAGCAGGATGGAGTAGGTGAAGAAGATTGTCAGGTTGATTTGTGACAGATGAGTACCAGTAAGAGGGAAAGGGAAGGTCTACAAGAGGGTAGTGAGACCAGCTATGTTATATGGGTTGGAGACAGTGGCACTGACAAAAAGGCAGGAGTCAGAGCTTGACGTGGCAGAGTTAAAGATGTTAAGATTTGCACTGGGTGTGACGTGGGTAGACAAGATTAGGAATAAGTATAGTGGAGGGTCATTCCAGGTTGGACGATTTGGAGACAAAGCCAGAGAAGCGAGATTGTGTTGGTTTGGACATGTGCTGAGGAGGGATGCTGGGTATATTGGGAAAAGGATGTTAAGGATGAAGCTTCCAGGTAAGAGGAAAAGAGGAAGGCCTAAGATAAGGTTTATGGATGTGGTGAGAGATTACATGCAGGTGGTTGGTATGACAGAGCAAGAGGCAGAGGACAGGAAGAAATGCAAACAGATGATCCGCTGTGGCGACCCCTAACAGGAACAGCCGAAAGAAGAAGAAGACTGATAGCATAACAAGGCAGTCCAATTACCTCTGTCAAGAGATGAACACTAAATGTTATGAGACTATATTTTCATGTAATTCAAATGAGCTATATAGTAAATTTAAAACGGTAAATGGTTTGTATACATTAAATAATATTATTTGTATATTTTATTTAGCATTTTCTTACTGAGATAGACCAACTAGGCAACAAATTTTTCAGTAGAGGCCCTGGGGAAAATTCTCCAATAGAAATTAATTACTATGAAAATGCAGATGATAAAGCAATGCTGTAAACTTCAATATTTACAAAGATATGAATTGTAGGAAGTAAATAGTATAAGCATGAGTAATTCTCTACAATAGCAGGTTGAAAAGGTATATACATCACAGTCAATATTTAGAATACAGTATGAGTAAAGAAAACCCTGTCTAGGTAGTGTATATAATTACACAGCATTCAGAGTAAATTTCTGTACAAGAAATGTCATACGAATCTAGGAAACACAGAGTCAGGTGGCCACAAAAAGCCACCCAAACTAGGTTTCTCAGAACTGCTGCTCTTCTTATTTAATAGATAACAGAAGGGTGACCTTAATCCTAAAAATAGTTTTATGTCTTGGAAGCATTTTCTTACAAATATAGTTGCAGTTTTTTTCCAATATTAAGGGTTAATTTAGGAAATGTACTATTTGGCAAATGGCAAGAATGTCAGTATACCTCTATGGCAAGATGGATGATGCAAGTGGTAGAGTGTGCGTGGTGTATTTTTTGTGAACAGTATTCAAGTATGAATATGTTTTGAATGGTGCTACATGTAGTGGAATACATTGTGTGTGTGTGTGTGTGTGTGTGTGTGTGTGTGTGTGTGTGTGTGTGTGTGTGTGTGTGTGTGTGTGTGTGTGTTGTAAATGAAACTTTATTTATTTATTGCATTTGCTTACCGGGAAAGTCCACTGGGCCTAAAAGAGCCCATTTTCAGTGGAGGCCTGGGGAGAAAAGCTCCAACAAGAACATAGATACAGAAAAAATATAAACATTAATTGGTGCAGAAGTAGAAATAGTGTTACAGGTAGTAAATACAGTAACATATACAAAAGATATACATAAAAGCAGGAATCTAGTTAGTTTGATTATTATTGGTTGTTTGATTGTTATGGAAATTTAGTGAATGTGGAGTGTCTGTTATAAATAGTTTGCCATTATTAGTTGTCTGCTATTCATTCAAAAAATTCTTACATTCACCATTACCTTTCTTCAGTGGCAATACTCACCTGAATTAGACTACAAATGTTAAGGGGGTGTGAGGCCATAAGTCCCCATAAGAGTGCATGTGGAAAATCCCCTTGTGTGTAACAGTGTCTATGTGTGTGAATGTGATGATCTGTGTGTTAGTGCATGGTGTGTATATGTTAGGTGGATTGTACCAATGGATTCTATAGGTAAGTGGTATGTGAATACTCCCCGCAGATATTACAAATAAAAATAGATTTGATAAACCCGTTTTCCCACAGATTTACTATATGCAATTCATTAAATTCATACCATCCATAAGTATATATAGGTCCTTTCCAGCTCAGTACAGGGAGTGTTTCAGTGAGTTAACAGTGCTATTGTATCACAATTGATGCAACAAAAGATTCTTCAATATAAGTGTGTTAATGTGCTGTTAACATCAACTGCACAAACAAATGCATTGCATTTCATAGTGCAATTGATAAGAAATGGTACATGTCAATGGAAAAGCAACCACGTTATTTATTTGTCTGTACCTTTACACATTTAACCACTGTCTGATCTTAGAGTAACTCAGAGCATTTTATTTCTGCCAATTTATTATTACATCCAAGGTGAAACATACTTGTTCTGAATTTAATAACTTTACAAAAGTAATGTTTTTAGTGTCATATAGGTAGAAAGATAGGCTCTACTTGTATAGATTTTTTCCAAAGTAATAGCCACTGGAAAAAATACTTCTAAAAAAACAAAACAAACAAAAACACTAGAGTATATACTTAAGGGTCGAGACCTCACTCTAGTTTATTTTCAAAATGATTTTATTCTGCTGCTACCAGAACATCTAAATCATAACTACAAGAATCCTCATCCCTTAGTAACACTTTTGTTTAGTCAGATTATTAGCTGCATTATCTGTTTTTTATTCTGGACATGTTTTTTTTTTTTACTTTTTTGTCCAGATTTACTAAAAGCTGAATTTCCTGTGCCTTGGAAATTCAATTCTTATTTTTTACAAGGATGTGAAGTTTCAAAATTAGACTGATTTATTTAAAACAATGCTAACAGGTATTTCTGCATAGCTAATGATCAACATTTTCAACAGGATACTTTGAAACCATCACAAAGAAAGCATGCAAGAATCAATTCTTTCAGAATGAAGTGAAAAAAAGCAGAAACACTAACATCCTATAGTTATACTGTCTAAGGCTTTTACAAATATGACACAGCTGCAACAGTGTTTTCTTAATATGATATTTTACAACTATATTGGCCCTAGGCGTGAGTGCATGTGTGTGTGTGTGTGTGTGTGCCTTCTGTGGAAGGTTGGGCGCCGGGCTGGCAACTCGACACCATAAAACTCCACTGTCAGTCATGAGAGGACAGGTGATCCGCTGTGGCGACCCCTAACCGGGAAAAGCCGAAAGAAGAAGAGGAAGAATTTTAATTTTAACTTCTAATTAATTTTGAAAAAAGTTATATTTATATATATATATATATATATATATATATATATATATATATATATAAACGTTTATGAAACTGTAGCACAGACAATGATCTAGTCACTCTAGAATATAGCTGGAGTTAATTATCAGCATGCATTTGCTATACTTACACAAAGGGAGCTTATAACCAAGAACATGGCCTATTGTAAGTAGTCTGTATTCCTGCTTTGCCAGAAGTTCATAACAGAACTCACTTTAGAAGAAGTTTTCCAAGTCTGGGCGGCCTGTTAGAACACTATGAATTTCAGTCTATGTCATGAGAATGCCTATTATTACATATTCTTCACTGCAAATGTTAGTTTGGATACCTAGATATAATGGAGGTACATTCTGTACTCTGCTGTAAATATAATTTTATTGTACATGGTGGGCAAAAATGAGCAAAAATGTTTTAAAGCAATGTATTTAATACTCAGGTCTGACATGTATGCATACAACTCACTTATTTAAGCAATGATGTTTCAACTTTAAACCAGCATTAAAAATGACAGGAAGGCTTATTTAACCTTACATTTTAAATAAAAGATATTTTAAACAAACTAAAATAAATAAGTAAATAAATAAACAAATGCATATTTAAATTAATAAAATCTTGTATTATGTCACTTCAGTGAAAAACAAGAATAGAATCTCACCATTCACGGACTCCCAATTTCCATTAGATGGCTGGTAAAACACTATTGTCCGTATGATCGGCCCATCTCCAATGTAATAATCGACACTAGTGTTCACTTCAAGGTAATGAGATCCACGGCTGACCAGTTTAGGGGGGAACCGAGGTAAAGGAGGCACTAAGGAGAGTTAAGCAGAGCACACAATGAGTAGTTAAAAATATAGAAGCAAAGAAGAATATATCATAACCCTGATATCTTTAATTCACGACTTGTTTACGAATAACAGTTACACCAAAAAAGTTTCTGTAATATCTTCATCAACATTAATCAGCCACCAAAACCACAGAAAGAGTAGCTTATAGAAACACATATGTAATAGAAATGGAACATATGCAGGCTGCATTTCTGTCATTTGTTTACTAAGTAATTATATAAATGTTCTATTGTGACTGTGCCTAAGGTGCCAGCATATGTGGGCTGTGTATCCCATGAAACCACACCGAATGGTCTATCTTCTCCAAGTGTTTTTGGTTTCTTATACTACGATGGGAATGGATCCCATTCCTAAGTCAATGTATGGGTAGAGTCCTTGAAATTAGCATTGTTTCAATCTTCGATGTTAGCAAAGAATGCTTTTCTCAGCACATTTCAGAAGATCTCTGTTTTGCTACTGTATTTGTGGATTTCCCATTTTTATTCCCTCTCATCTGATCTTTTTCCTTATTTTCTTTCTTTTGTTTTTTGGGCACATTCGTTTGCTGTTTGATTTTTTTTCTCTGCTGCTGGTTTAATTTCCATTCCTATTTTATTCCAAAATGGTTCTCTAAACTAAACAAAGAGGTCATCTTAAGACTTCCTCTCCTCATGTTTTAAAACTTTCACTGTATTTGGATCCGATGCGATCTGCAGAATTTATCAAGTCCAAATGTCATTCTTATATCATCTGAAAAAGTTTTTTTAACCATTTGCAGTTGTGCTTTCTAACCTTCTTCTGATGAGGTATGTCATTTTACATCATCCACAAAAAGTAGATGATAAATCTTTAAACAAAGGCTGGTTTCTGGGACCCAAATTGTAACCAAGACCTAATCTGTTAAGTAAACAGTTTAATGGGTTAAACGTAAGACAAAACAACACCATGACAAAGAATCACCCTGGAATATCTCCCTTTGAAATTTTATCCCTGGGATAATAATTTCCCTTTAACATGACTCAACTGTAAAGTGATTTGCTATTGTTTAGTGGTCACGGTAATGTAACTGATCAATGCATCATATACATCATACATCTGTAAGCACTCCATTATCCCTGAATTGGGATACTGACATATGCTTATTTGTAATCTCTCTACTCATACTACACACTATTTGTTTTTAGTTTCTCCAAATCTTTTGTATTTCTAATACCATAATGGGACTGGACCCCATTCCTAAGTCAAAGTATGATTAAAGCTCAAGAAATTAGTATTGTTTCAGTCTTTGATGTTAGCCAGAAGTGCTCTTCACAGCACCCTCAGTGTGGCCAGTAATGACTCCTTTTACAGTTTGTACAGAGTTACATGTATTGGTAACATATCTAAATACGATTGTAGATTCTTTTTTTTATAGGACCCATTGTTCCTACTACTACCGGAACTGTCTGGGTATCTTTATTTCATATTGCTCTCATTTCTGCTTGCAAATCCTGATATTTTATCGCTTTGTGTCTCTCTGTATGCAAGATACTGTAGTCCTGGGTATAGCGATTTCAATGATCGATGCTACTTTTGTCTTCTTTTCATGGACCACTATATCTGATTGTCTCACATCTGTCTTTTGTACTGTGGGTAATGGGTGATCCCATGTGGTATAGACTTCATCATTTTCTATGATGCTTTGTGGCTCAGGTTTCCAGTGTTTTTCAGTTACTTCAATATTATAATGTTTGCACAATCCCCAGTGCAACAGTCTTGCCACATTATTATGCCTTTCGGTATACAGTCCTTCTGCCATTAGTACGTCACAACAGTAACAAGTTGTGCAACTGTTTCTAATTCTGTTTTACAAACCCTACATTTGTCTGTTTCTCCCACATGTTCAATGGACTTTGTAAATCAACGTGTACATAGTCCACTATCTTGGACCACCAATATTAACTTTTCATCTTTTGGTTTGAATTTGCCTTTCCTTAACCATTCCTGCATTCGATCCTGATCAACATGAGGTTGTTCCAGGAGTTTTCTATACTTGCAACTATATTTATGCATTTTCCACATTTCTTGCCTTCTCATCTGATCCTTCACTTTATATTCTTTCTTTTGTTTTTGACACATTCGGTTGATGCCTGATTTTTATCTACTTCTGGTTTGATTTCCATTCCTGCTTGACACCAATATGCTTCTGGTAGACTAAGCAGAGAAGTCATCTTAGATTTATTCTCCTCATGTTTCAAAACATTCACTATGTTTGGGTCTTGTGAGGTCTGCAGATATGAATGCAGTCCTATGATTGTAGATCTATACATGTAATCAATTTCAAGGAGGCCCATACCATCTTCGGAATGGGGAATATATAATCTTGGTATACACTGATTTTAATAAATCATCTGATGAGCATGAAGCATCCTTCTTGTTTTCCTGTCTGTCCAACACCTTTTGGAGCCAGTCAATCACTCCAAAACTGTAAGCAAGGACAGGAAGACAAACTGGTTTATAGCTTGAACTTTGTTCCTAGATGTCAACGCTGTTTTCAGGATTAATTTAAGTCTTGTAAAATATTCCTTATTGAGTTTTATTCACATTTGTTCATGTTTTATTGTTGATCCTTCATCTGCCTGCAAATTCTGACATTTATGACTTTGTGTCTCTCTGTATGCAAGACACTGTAGTCACTGGGTGTGCATTTACACACTCCCTCTTGTGCAAGTTCTTTTATATCACATTCTTGTCCCAAACTGATGTTTTCTTGATGCTCCAGATTTTCTGCTTTAAAGGTTGCTTTTGCACATTTATTAAGACCAAATGACATCCTTATATCATCTGAAAAAGTTTTGATTACTTGCAGTTGTGCTTTCAGTCCCTCGTCTGATGAGCTATACAATTTTAAATCATCTACAAAGAGAAGATGAGAAGTTTTTACACTTTGTTGCTTTCTGGGAGCCAAATTATAGCCATGACCTATTCTGTTAAGCAGACAGCTTAATGGGTTAAGGGCAAAGCAAAAGACCAGTGGTTACAGAGAGTCACCCTGGAATATCCCCCTTTGAATTTTTATCCCTGAAATAATAATTTGTTCTTTATCATGCAAAGTGGTTTGCCACTGTTTCATGGTTGCTGTGATATAGTTTATCAGTGTAGGGTGTACTTACTTCCCCATAGATGCTGCCGCTGCCATTACTGCAAGCATGTTAGTTGACCACTTGGGATCAATCTTTTTAACAGACATCCCCCATCTTACCATATTAAAAAGCAGTTAACAGAAGCCACTCTGAGAAAACATCGGACTCTGCAAGAAACAAAATCTAAGCTTTGAAACTAGTGCATGCCACTCGAGACCAATCTTTTTAACAGACATCCCTCATTGCACCATATTAAAAAGCAGTTAACAGAAGCTGCCCTGGGAAAACATCGGACCCTGCAAGAAACAAAATCTAGGCTTGGAAACTAGTGCATACCACTCAGGACCAATCTTTTTAACAGACGTCCCCCATCCCACCATATTAAAAAGCAGTTAACAAAAGCCACCCTGGGAGAAAATCAGACTCTGCAAGAAACAAAAATTTAGCTTTGAAACTAGTGCATAGCACTCGAGATCAATCTTTTTAACATATTATAAAGCGGTTAACAGAAGCTGCCCTGGGAAAACATAGGACCCTGCAAGAAACAAAACCTAAGCTTTAAAACTAGTGCATACCACTCGGGACCAATCTTTTTAACAGACATCCCCCATCCCACCATATTAAAAAGCAGTTAACAGAAGTTCCCTGGGAAAACATCGGATCCTGCAAGAAACAAAATCTAAACTTTGAAACTAGTGCATACCACTCGGGATCAATCTTTTTAACAGACATCCCCCATCCCATCATATTAAAAAGCAGTTAACAGAAGCCACCCTGGGAAAACATAGGACCCTGCAAGAAACAAAATCTAAACTTTGAAACTAGTGCATACCACTCGAGACCAATGTTTTTAACACACATCCCCCATCCCACCATATTAAAAAGCAGAAAACCAAAGAAACTGTGTTGGGTAAAACCTTGGTGCAGAAATAAATCCAAATGAAAGATAAAAAGTAAAAAATGCACTAAGATAACACACAGCAAAACATTTAATCACAGCAAAGTACAAAGTGGTAAGCGCTTTCACAACCGAAGTTGCTTCATCAGACACCACAGTAAAAAATGCACAGGTTTAAATAGAGATTCTAAAATGCCAATTAATCAATAAAAATCACACAATGATTAAGTAGCAGTGAAAAACAATTAAGCCTCATGCTCAAACTCAAAAAAGCATTGCTTAAAAACATTGCTTAAAAGCATTGTACAAGAAGAAATCAAATACTATACATGAGAAAGCACTTAAAAAACTTATAAGATCATTATAAAACATGGAAAAATAATAGGCAGGAAAAAGTTAAATAGAATACTTGGAAACTAAAAGCTAGTTAAATACATAGACTAATCTTGAAATAACTTAGCTAATCTTAATGCTTGAGATGTCTAGCCTTTAAAAAAGGGATCAAGGAAGTAGTAGCATTCAAACCAGGATACTTTTCAGCATTAAGTTTCAAAATCCACTTCTGCTCATGTCCCTCTGTGATATTCTCAATGTCACCACCTCTGGGGTTTCTATGAATATGTTGTAGAACAAAGAACTTAAAGGAATGAGAACGGCCATTGGACATAACATGATTGGCTAGAGCATTTGATGGTTTATTATTACTAATATCTCTTAGGTGGTCTAAAATACGATCTTTAAGCATTCTATTGGTTTTTCCTACATAAAAAGTAGGACATTGTACACAAAAACAAAAATAGACCACATCTGTAGATCTGCAATCAGTGTATTGATTAGTGTACAAAGAAAATTTCCTAGTAGGATGTACATATTTATTTTTACTATATATAAATTGACAAGCACTGCAATTCCTGCATGGAAAAGTACCATACCGATTGGATCTAATAATAGTTCTAGATAATTCACCATGACATAGATGTTGTTTAAGGGATTTATTATTTCTAAAACTAAAAATAGGAGAATGTCCGACCTTGTCTACCAATCCAGGCACTTCTTGTAGCAAACACCAATGCTTTTTGACTACATCTATGTATTGATTGATGTTACTGGAAAACTGAAACACCACTCTAAAATCATTACTAGTTCTGTTTGTATAGCTTGTATTGTCAACAGCATCACCAGCATTAAAATAAGGTTTACATCTAGTGCTTTTCAGCTTCCAGGCATTAGAGATAGTCTGTTCAATGTCTGCAAGCGAGTATCCCCTATGTAAAAATTATGTTTTTAAATTAGATAGGGCAACTACTGCATATTCATCTCTGCTATGCAGTCGCAGTGTTCTAAAAACCTGACCCTTGAGCACGTTCCTAGGAACATGTCTAGGGTGCATACTAGATTTGTACAAAAGAGTATTTTTTCTAGTGGGTTTAAAATAAATATTACTGCAAAGACTATTTAAAACAGATTTACTAACCTGCACATCAAGGAAACTGATGTCATTGTTGGAACTATGGTAAGTGAACCTTAAAAAATCACTAGTTGAATGCAAATATTCCAAAAACTGTGCCAAATCAATACCAGAGCCTCTCCACAGCATAAACACGTCATCCACAAAGCAGACGTATCAAAGTATTTGTCCAAAGAATGGATTATTATTTGACAACACATTTTGCTCTTCCCAGCTGACCAAAGCCAAGTTGGCATACCTATTTGCACATGCAGTGCCCATGGCCACACCAACTTTCTGCAAAAAGAATTGCTCCTGGAACATAACAGTGTTGTTCTCTAGGATAATCTCTAAGAGACTACAAATCAACTGTATCTTAGTGTTGGTGAAACACTTATTCACAGAAAGAAAATCCCTAATGCTGTCAACACCCCAGGTGTTAGGTATACTAGTGAATAAGGATTCAATGTCTAATGTAACAAGGACAAAATTCTCATTAACATCAACACTTTCCATTCTATCATAAAGCCTTTGTAAAAACATCTTTGTATCCTTCAATATTGTATGGCAGTTTGCCAACAAACCATGTAAACATCCCTCTACATAAATAGAGAGAGGTTCAGTACACCACCCAGTGCCTGAAACAATAGGACGCATGGGTGGTGATAACAAATGTTTGTGTATTTTTGGTAAGCCATATACCCTGGGAACAAGAGGTTTATACACATTAAAATACTTAAAAAATCGTGATTAGTAAATTAAAAAAGAAACTTTATCTATGTATAGTACCTTTGTTCCAGCTTTACCAACAGGTATTCGATGATTCATAGATGTATGTGAAATTGCTTTTAGAGAATTAAACAACTCAACTGATACTAGTAGGTCATTTTATAACTTGACAGTAGATGAACATAGAGCCCTGCAAGAACTAAAAAAATATACATTCACTAGTTATTAAGCAGGCAGATAAAGGAGGCGGTATAGTGTTAATGGACAAGGATTTATATGTCACACAAATGGAGAAATTTTTACTTGACATGCATACATATCAATGCATTTCCAAGCCTACTGTTAACGTTATTATAGATAAAGTTTCTTTTTTAATTTTTGATTTACTAATCACAAATTTAATAGATGATTCACTTTTTAAGTATTTTAATGTGTATAAACCTCTTGTTCCCAGGGTATATGGCTTACCAAAAATACACAAAAATTTGTTATCTCCACCCATGCATCCTATTGTTTCAGGCACTAGGTGGTGTACTGAACCTCTCTCTATTTATGTAGAGGGATGTTTACATGGTTTGTTGGCAAACTGCCATACAATATTGAAGGATACAAAGATGTTTTTACAAAGGCTTTATGATAGAATGGAAAGTGTTGATGTTAATGAGAATTTTGTCCTTGTTACATTAGACATTGAATCCTTATTCACTAGTATACCTAACACCTGGGGTGTTGACAGCGTTAGGGATTTTCTTTCTGTGAATAAGTGTTTCACCAACACTAAGATACAGTTGATTTGTAGTCTCTTAGACATTATCCTAGTGAACAACATTGTTATGTTCCAGGAGCAATTCTTTTTGCAGAAAGTTGGCGTGGCCATGGGCACTGCATGTGCAAATAGGTACGCCAACTTGGCTTTGGTCAGCTGGGAAGAGCAAAATGTGTTGTCAAATAATAATCCATTCTTTGGACAAATAATTTGGTACGTCCGCTTTGTGGATGATGTGTTTATGCTGTGGAGAGGCTCTGGTATTGATTTGGCACAGTTTTTGGAATATTTGCATTCAACTACTGATTTTTTAATGTTCACTTACCATAGTTCCAACACTGACATCAGTTTCCTTGATGTGCAGGTTAGTAAATCTGTTTTAAATAGTCTTTGCAGTAATATTTATTTTAAACCCACTAGAAAAAATACTCTTTTGTACAAATCTAGTACGCACCCTAGACACGTTCCTAGGAACGTGCTCAAGGGTCAGGTTTTTAGAACACTGCGACTGCATAGCAGAGATGAATATGCAGTAGTTGCCCTATCTAATTTAAAAACAGAATTTTTACATAGGGGATACTCGCTTACAGACATTGAACAGACTATCTCTAATGCCTGGAAGCTGAGAAGCACTAAATGTAAACCTTATTTTAATGCTGATGATGCTGTTGACAATACAAGATATTCCAGCAGAACTAGTAATGATTTTAGAGTGGTGTTTCAGTTTTCCAGTAACATCAATCAATACTTAGATGTAGTCAAAAAGCATTGGTATTTGCTACAAGAAGTGCCTGGATTGGTAGACAAGGTCGGACATTCTCCTATTTTTAGTTTTAGAAATAATAAATCCCTTAAACAACATCTATGTCATGGTGAATTATCTAGAACTATTATTAGATCCAATCGGCATGGTACTTTTCCATGCAGGAATTGCAGTGCTTGTCAATTTATATATAGTAAAAATAAATATGTACATCCTACTAGGTAATTTTCTTTGTACACTAATCAATACACTGATTGCAGATCTACAGATGTGGTCTATTATTGTTTTCTGCACAATGTCCTGCTTTTTATGTAGGAAAAACAAATAGAATACTTAAAGATCGTATTTTAGACCACCTAAGAGATATTAGTAATAATAAACCATCAAATGCTCTAGCCAATCATGTTATGTCCAATGGCCGTTCTCATTCCTTTAAGTTCTTTGTTCTACAACATATTCATAGAAACCCCAGAGGTGGTGACATTGAGAATATCACAGAGGGACATGAACAGAAGTGGATTTTGAAACTTAATGCTGAAAAGTATCCTGGTTTGAATGCTGCTACTTCCTTGGTCCCTTTTTTAAAGGCTAGACATCTCAAGCATTAAAATTAGCTACGTTCTTTCAAGATTAGTCTATGTATTTAACTAGCTTTTAGTTTCCAAGTATTCTATTTAACTTTTTCCTGCCTAGTATTTTTTCATGTTTTATAATGATTTTATAAGTTTTTTAAGTGCTTTCTCATTTATAGTATTTGATTCCTTCTTGTACAATGTTTTTAAGCAATGTTTTTAAGCAATGCTTTTTTGAGTTTGAGCATGAGGCTTAATTGTTTTTCACTGCTACTTAATCATTGTGTGATTTTTATTGATTAATTGGGATTTTAGAATCTCTGTTTAAACCTGTGCATTTTTTACTGTGGTGTCTGATGAAGCAACTTGGGTTGTGAAAGCGCTTACCACTTTGTACTTTGCTGTGATTAAACGTTTTGCTGTGTGTTATCTTGGTGCATTTTTTACTTTTTATCTTTCATATTAAAAAGCAGTTAACAGAAGCCACCCTGGGAAAACATCGGACCCTGCAAGAAACAAAATCTAAGCTTTGAAACTAGTGCATGTATGTAGATAATCTATAGTTTTCTGTACCTTACATAGAGACAATATTATTTTAAACTATTGCTGGTTGATTTTAGATGTGGTCAAGCACTGCGTTATGAATAGTGGACAACGTCCCCCCCATATTTGTGAAGTTAATAACTCTGCTGCCACTTTTCATTTCTAGAGGGTACTATTCACCTCTCCCTACCCTTCCTGACCATACAGCAGCTCTCTAGCACACAAGATAAAACTCTGTAACTGGCCATACTTTGCAATATTTTCTTGAGCACTCCTGTGCCTCGGTATACTGGCTCAAAACTCTGTACCCTCCCTGTTCTCATTCACAACTCCAGCAACTCCTGTCTGTCTCCTGCCTCCACCCCTCCCCCCACCTGTCTTCCAAAGGAAATCTATATAGGGAACCCCACTGTAGGGGCACCAGTTTTAAATCCATAGATGCTGCCACTGCCATTACTGCAAGCGTGTTAGTTGGTAAGGAATTCAACTGTTTTTATTCCTGCATGCAGCATTTTTTACATCAGACCTAGTATCATTGTCATCCAGCTATGTTCTAATGTTTGTAACTACTTAAGCATTTCTTGGGTTATCCCGTATGTATGCAGAAGTCGCATGTAAATCGCTGCATTGCAATTTAAACAGAGCTATCTAATAGTGTTGTGACTTGTATTTGGATCCAGCATTGCTTAGTACTGTGTAGAATGAAGAGGCGTGTGAACATTGATGCTAATTACACTGTTTTATAGCGTTGTGAGCTGTAGATGTTTACTTTTTAAAAGATTGTCTTATTCAAAAGCACATTGGTCTGATGTAAAGGACTATTGGCTAGCTTTGGTCCGGAATGTGTGATAACTTGATAGCGCTGGATTAATTTGATTCCAGGTACTGTTAAAAGTGTGTAAGTCAGTTTTATGCTTATAATATATGTTTAAATAACATGAACTAAGAGCTAGCTTGGCCTGCATAGCTAGTTAGAGCCTCAGTTTTCTTTAGCCATTTTAAAGTTCACTGTGATATCAAAGTATATTTCTAAATATACTAGTTCTAATTGTTAACTTCTTCATTAACTGTATAAATACTGTACTTGCTTGTTTCTTAACTCTTACATGCTGTGTTGGTACTATATGTATATGCATTATACACTGCTACTGGATACAAATTCTGTCTGTCCTAGATTGCTTGCATTCACCCTATGTCTTAACTATTCCTTCTCCCTCTTCCAGACCACTCAGGACCAATCTTTTTAACAGACATCCCCCATCCCACCATATTAAAAAGCAGTTAACAGAAGCCGCCCTGAGAAAACATTAGACCCTGCAAGAAACAAAATCTAAGATTTGAAACTAGTGCATGAATGTAGATAATCTATAGTTTTCTGTACCTTGCATAGAGACAATAGGTTATTTTCAACTATTGCTGGTTGATTTTAGCTGTGGTCAATCGCTGCATTATGGATAGTGACAGCACCCCCCCCCCCCCATATTTGTGAACTTACTAACTCTGCTAACACTTTTCTTCTCTACAGGGTACTATTCATCTCTTTCTATCCTTCCTGACCATACAGCAGCTCCCTAACACACAAGATAAAACTCTGTAACTGGCCATACTTTGCAATACTTTACAATAGCAGCATCCCCAGTATTTCTAGTGGCTTTTATAGCTGCTGAGTCTCTGATACTTATACAGTCTATGACATTACAGTAGTAGGCTTTTTTCACTTACCTACTGATAGTCTCTTGAACACTCCTGTGCCTCAGTTTACTGGCTCAATCCACTCTGTTTGCCCTCACTATGCACAGGCTCACTCAGCTCCCCTATCCTACCCTCAATTCCCACCCACCTCACTACATTTACACTTATACTTCACTTAGCTCCACCCACCATCCCACTATCATATCAGCGAACCACATAAACCCAACCACCTACTCTGTACCCTATCTCTTACTCATTAACATATCTATACCACCCATCATGAAGACTCCACCTCCCAGCAATATACCTTTATTAATTCTTCGCTTATGATTCCTAACCCTCCTAGCCATCATCTACCACCAAACCTCTTACCATAATACACTAAGCAACATCTCCCCACTTCAAAACTACCACACTAATTTCCTACATCCACCAAAGTCACTCTACTGTAGCCTCATTAACTCCAGCCTATATTCTCTTTCAATTACCCTATTCACCCCCTTTAGTTTAATGCACATTGCTTCTCAGTTGAAATCCAATTACAAGAATATTACCCTACTTGACAAACTAGCCAAACCAATACCAGTCTCACACCTCAAACTCATTGTAGCAGGAGACACTCACCCAAATCCAGGACCCACTAAAACAAAAAAAACCTACCCACCAACCTCCCAAAATCACCAATCAATCAACTTATACATAGACCCAAATCTAGTCTCTTCATACTTAACATAAATATAAGAAGCATCAATAATAAAATACATGACTTATATGCACTACTGTCATTATATTCTCCTGACATAGTGAACCTCACAGAAACCTGGCTAAAGCCCTCCACAGCTGACAACCAAATCCTACCACCAGGCTACAACAAAATTCGGCAAGACAGACCTGACAGAAAGGGCGGCGGTGTGGCAATATTGTTTAAAAATAGCCTATTAATATCTAAAGTAGAACTTGAACTCCCAGCTATTAAAATGCTGAATTCCTATTTAGCAAACTACAAATAAATAACAAAAAAATATATACACCTAATAAGTGGTTACATCCCACCAGTGAATAATACCCAATCCGTAGAATACTTCCTTCACTGGCTAATTGAAAACAACCCATGAAACCATTGCCCTCAGTGACTTTAACATTGATTGGCTCAACTGGTCCTCTCCTAACCCCAGTAACTTTATCAACCTGTTTGGATTCAGCCAAATTATACAGCAGCCTACCAGGATTGATAAAAACAGTAAAAAAGAGAGTCTGTTAGATTGGATACTACTCAATAACCCTCACTCTCTTGCTATACTGGTATACTACCAGACTCTCTCAGTGATCACCAGCCCACTTTTCTTCTCAAATATAAATCACACCACAGCTCCAATCCCATACTCCAAATTATTAGGAACAACAAAAACTTTAATCCCCTTAGATTCAAACAAGAACTTAAACAATTTAACTGGTCAACCCTGTACCAATTACCTCTAGATGAAGCGGTTAATCATTTTAACACCACATTCTTGACAATCCTAAACACACATGTTCCAGTTAGAATAACCAAAATAAAATCCAAAACAGCACCATGGCTAACCAAAGATACAAAGATAAATATTTCACAAAGGAGTAAAACATGTACAATTTGGAGGACAACTAAAAACTCAATAACTCAACAAAAATACCAGGAACTATGCAACAGCACAAAAAAGGCAGTACTAGAAGATAAGAAGGACTATTTCCTCAACCTACAAAATACTCATCAAAACAGTCATCCTGGTAAAACCAGCACCCCTTCTCCAAATGCTACTACCCCTGTCACAAATGTAGCCGAACCTTTCAACAAATTATTTACCAAATCAATTCAAGCATTGGCCCTCCAACAAGGTAATACCCCAACTAATAGTACTCAAAACATTAGCCCACCACATACTACATTCCATCTCAACCCATCCCCCACCAACTATATTAAAAAAACTCCTCTTTAAATTAAAACCCACTACTTTAGCCGCTGACCTGCCGAATACTTACAAATAGCAGCAGAAGAAACAGCTATACCCATCTCCATCCTCACTAATCAGTCTATTGCCAAAGCCACCATTCCTTCAATCTGGAAAACAGCCTACATTATTCCCCTACATAAAGGTTGTAATTCTACAGATATATCTAACTATCATCCCATTGCCATCCTCCCCCCCTTAGCAAAAATCCTAGAAATATTTATCCACCAACAACTTATGGGTCACTTATTAAAACACCAACTCCTTTCCCACACCCAGCATGGTTTTCGGCCTGCCCACAGCACCACTGCTGCCTTATTAACTTTCTAACATGGTGAACCACAACAGAAATACTGGCAAACTGACATCTGCATTATTTTTGGATTTGTCAAAGGACTTTGAGAAGGTCACCCATGAAAAGCTTATACAGTACCTCAGTAATCTCGGCTGTGAAATGAAGACTATTTCCTTGTTCCAAAATTACCTTATGGGTAGGAAACAGACAGTACATTGGAATAACAACCTATCACCACTCCTACCCATCATCCTTGGCGTTCCACAAGGGTCCATATTGGGTCCCTTATTGTTTTTCATATTTACCAACACGCTTCACACCTCCACCAATGATGCTTCAATAATTCAATATGCAGATGATTCCACACTACTCTGCACAGCAGACTCTATGAATCAACTGCTTACAGTCACCCAAAAAGCTTTTCATTCTGTGGAATCCTGGCTTGTCAACCATAAATTACTCCTCAATCCTAAGAAAATAAAACTGCTAGTATTCACTTCATCCCATACTGCCATTCTAGCAAATTCCTTTAGGATAGTCTCCAGGGATGGGACAATTATTACCCCTGACTCACATACAAAATTATTGGGAGTAGCCATTGACAATAATTTGAAATTTAATATCCATATAAACCAAACCATTAAAAACACCCACAAAAAATAGGCAGCCTTTATAGGAATAAACCCTTCCTTAGCCCCTCAGCTAGACTTGCAATAGCACATACCCACCTTCTCTTCACACCTACATATGCCTCTCTTATCCTAAACAATATCTCCAAAATAGAGTTACACAAGCTGTCCACATTACCATCAAATAGCAAAATTTGCAGAAAGGGTCTGCACACAATACCCATCACAGCAAAAACCTCAAGTCTCTAGGATGGCTAAGTCTCTCACCTCCTGAAGTATAATCAACTAATACTTGGCCCTAAACTCCTTCATAATCCAGACAAAATGCCAGCACTCACAAACCTACTCCAGCCTTACTGCAATTCAAGAAATCTCCGCTCTAGTGTCAAATTCCAAGTCAAAGTGACCAAATCTAATAACTCAGCATGTTACTCACTCTATTCCAACTATATTGCTAGGATTTAGAACTCTCTTCATACCATCATTACCTCTGAAAACTCTCCACCCTCCTTCAAGAAATTATAAAAGACCACCTCAATATAAACTGGTTATGTCCCTGCTCTGCACCTGGGTGAACATTATCCTCCTCATCTCACCTTCACCACTTTCCCAATTAACTCCATATCTAATCTCTATTAGGAAAGGCCTACTCTATCTAGCCATAGCTGTTTCTATAGAATCTACAATTTTTTCCTCCACCATTTCTTCTCAAAATCTCATCTGCTATCAATGTTTAAACCCTATGTTGTGTAAATAGACTGTACATAAACTTTATCTGTATGAATGCCCTATAGTTCTTGTAGAATGTAATTTAGTAAATTATTAGATATTTTCTTAGGCCTCATACTATTAATGTATAACAAGTATCTTTAAACATCTGCTGTAATTATTATGTTTAAACTGTTTTCATATTGTATGATGGAGCTTTTCTCCCTGGGCTTCTGATGAAAATTGACATGTGTCCAGTCGGACATTACCGGTCAACAGATGTAAAATAAAATAAATAAATTATAAATTTTAAGAGCTTTTTTATCCATGAATGTGGGATACTGTCAAATGCTTTTTGTAGTCTATCCATGCCATGCTTAAATTCTTCCCCTTTTTACAGTTCTCCACTATGACTTTATTTAAAAACAAATGATCCTTTGTTCCATATGATTTTCATTTATTACCCTTTTATTCTACTGCCATAATTGAGTTTTCTTCTAAATGGCTATAAACTCTGTCGGCATCAATTCCAGTGTATAGTTTATACATCATTGGAAGGCAAGTTATTGGTCTATATTTTTAGGGTAGCTTGCAGGTTCACTCTTATGTAGCAGCATTGTTTTTCCTGTTGTTATCCAGGCTGGTGTCTGTTCAGGTTGTGCATATAAATAGTTCTTACTCATAGCTAAATCTTCATGCAAAGATGTTAATACCTTTAGCCAGAAGTTAGGTACTGCATCTGGGCCTGGGGTTTTCCATTTAGATGCTTTTCTTAACTTTGTTTCAGTCTTTCTCTGTTACTTCATCCCATTTCATATCCTGCACATTTGAACTTCTTATTCTTTCTTTTACTTTTTCTACCCATTTAACATCTTTGTTATGTTCCACAGGATCTTCATAAATACTTCTCCAAAATGTATCTATTTCTTCTTTTTTTTTTGGTGGGCTTTCAATTCCTTTTACTTTGTTTCTCAATTCTCTGTAACACTTTTTTTGGGTCATCAATAAATTGTTTATTTTGTACTTTTCTTTTATATTTATCTATGTATGTTCTAAGTTTTTCTGCCTGTGCTGATATTTTTAGTTTATTATTTGTGATAGTGCATGGCCGCGATGGTGCAGCAGTTAGCAATGCCGCCTCACAGGAAGAGGTTCTTTGGTTCGATCCTCAGCTGGGGTGCCTTTTGTGCAGCGTCTGCATGTCCCCCCTGTGGCCACATGGGTTTCCTCTGGGTGCTCCGGCTTCCTCCCACATCCCAAAGACATGCTGTAGATGGATTAGACACTCTAAATTGGCCCTAGGTGTGAGTGCGTGCATGTGTGTGCCTTCTGTGGAAGGTTGGGCGCCAAGCTGGCAAATCGACACCATAAAAACTCCACTGCCAATCATGAGTGAACAGGTGATCTGCTCTGGTGACCCCTAACCGGGTAAAATAAATATAAATAAGAAGAAGATTTGTGATAGTGCATGATAAATCCTGATCCATTATAATATTGCACAATGCTTATATCATATCTATCTTTCTGAGCATTTTTGTTGATCTGTTCCCTCTTCTATACTCTTTTGACAGTGACACTTCTTATCTTAATTGCTTTATTGTTTTCTCTATTCAATACTTCCATAACGGCGTTCAATTTCTCCCTGTCCTTTCCCTTGCTACCCTGTGCTCCACATGTGAGGAGTTATGTCCTACGAAACCATACATTATGGCCTACCACCCTAGTCGATGTATTGGGCTATGGTTTACTAACTTGTATTCTTTGGAACATGGGTGAGGAAAAGCCCTGTATCCATTCTTCATTCCTTCACTAGAGTTATTTTTCTTTCTTCTGTTGATAAGGTGAATTTGAAAATATAGTATGTTTGCAGATCTAGGGCATCCTCATAGCATCAGAAAGAGGCATTTCCCCAATATTATTCTGTGCTGTAATGTAGTTAGAATGTATAATGACATCTTCTATTTACATACTTTTCATGTTCAGTTCTGGTTTTTCATTTCCTGACTGGATCCTCTGGCTCTGTTAGAGTTTACCCAGTACACTGATGACTTCTAACTCCCTACATCAAAATTCTTAATTTCACTTGATTTATTGTTCTATACCAAACAGTTTTCAAGGAACCTTAGCCTATTTCTTTTATGAATTTCCTGTGTTATGCCTTTAATCTTACCACTAAATGTGTAGGCCACCTATCTTTGCATACTGTAAGTAATTTAAAGTAGTAGCCTTCTTTCTGCTTTTCCCGGTTAGGGGTCGCCACAGCGGAACTCCGGTCTGCTAATGATTGGTAGTTGATTTTTACGTGCCGAGTTACCAGCTCTGACGCACAACCTTCAACGAAGGTACGCCCATTCACGCATGTCTCCACGCAGAAGACACTCTAGCTGAGAATCGAACCAGACAGCATCTTACTGTGAGGCGACAATGCTACCGCAGCACCACCACTGTGGTATAATCCCTAATTTCTTGTTTTGTATTGACTATTCCATAATATAACTTATTTTGTTGTTGTTGTATTGCTTTATTACGCTGGAAAGAGAATCAAGTGGCAAACAGTTGTTCAGACATCTTTCTTCTATTTAAAATATAAGCACAATATGACGGTCTGAAAAAAAAAAAAGTTATGAGAGGATGCAACAGTGATGGACAAGTAAACCAGGGTGACTAATTTTGCAAATGTACAGAATTTAAGTTACTCAGTGTACTTATAATGTTAATTGAAACCTCTTTCAATTATTGTCTCCATTTATCTCCTGCTACCTGCATTGTCTTCTTATAAGTGTACCTTTGTTCATGTCTCTTGTTGGGGATGGACATTCAGCTATATTTGTTTTAAGATTTCTGGAAGATTACTTCAATTGTCTACCATGGTTTAAGTGGGAAAACATTTTTCACGTCTTTGTAAAATGTACCATTTCTTGGTTTCATATTATATACCTCTGTTGAAGTGCATACTATAACCAAAAATTTTCTCTTCCTGTACCTTTCTTCCCTTTACATTCTATATTACATCATTTTTAAATATGCCTTTTAAGGTCGAAGCAATACATATAACAAGCCAAATAACAGCAGCAATAACCAGTGCCATTGTAGCATCACCTCCTTAAATATGTTCATTATTTTCCTCCTTAAATAGCACCCATTCTGATGACCTGTTGGTTGTTTTGCCATGCTGCACCCCCATTTAAGGTCACACATTTAGGTAAATACATAAACAGTTACATTTGTGATAAAGTTAGACCATTATATGGCTAATCTAATCTAATCTAATCTAATCTAATCTAATCTAATCTAATCTAATCTAATAAAACCCAGATCAAAGTAATGCCTCTAGCACCATACTTGTGTAAACACAACTAAGGAGAAGGTCAGTGAAGTCTTCATGACTGTGTCTAGCTGTCTTGTAATTGTATTGTGAAATCTGAGAACCTTTATGAAATATGTGTATCCCTGTCAACCTCTTAGTGCAAGAAATCTGGACAAAACCTAAAATAAATAAAATAATGATGAGACAAAGCCCCCAAAATAGGGATATATTTTCAATATAGCTCTTATAAATGTAGAAAGTTGCTTGAACATCAGTATTTGTTAGCATGCATTTTCTGAAGGATATGAAGTCTGAAATGCAAATGTGTGTCATTATTTAGTAACTTCAATCCCCAGTGATTTGGAAGAAAGACACACATTTTATGAGTAACAGACCAAACATATGAGACTAAAGTCTGGACATCCTGCAAAAATCTGGACAGTTTAGACGTATGAGTATATGCTTGGCACACACTGACATAGATGAACCAAAGCTTTAAATAATAGCCTAATGGCACAGCTGTATAGGATTTCCAAGTCATTTCTGTGCTCTTCATTCAAAACAGAATCCAACTTCTTCAGTTTTTACAGGACATACTTAAGTTCTCTGTAGTTTGCATGGTATTACTGTAGTTTGTTGAGGCTGGCTTCATCAAATAACAACTTGTTGAACCAAGTCTGTCAAACTGTGGATTTTTTTAAGGCCACTACATCCCTGTTCTCAAAATGTGGTAAACTCTGAGTTGCTTATTAAGAAACAGGACAAATAATGGAGACATCTCACTGCATGGGGTATCCAATTAGACTGTACTGATGAAGTTTAAAAATAAGGCCAAAAAATACATGTTTACAGCTAGTCGAGGTTATATTTATTGTTCTGAATATACCCATAAAGATTTAAAAGGTAAAAGGTAAACATTATGCACTTTCAGAATCCATGTATCTGAAACAATAATATGTCCTTAAGGGAGGCTGTTTGCATATATCCCTTGGGCCTCCATTAAAGGAGGTTTAAGTCATTATACAGTCAAGACTCTAGCTTGGCTGTGTCTTTCTTTCCAATTTTACTGAACAGTTTGCAGTGTGAGCTTTTTTTGGTTTGACTGTATGGGGTAAGGGGACTTTATCTCTCACAGAAAATGTTTTTTAGTTTTTGTAAAAGTGTAATTTTATTCAGAAGGCAACTACCATTCAGTGAAAACCTTCTATCAGACAAGCTATGTTCAGTTTTAGTGAGCTACAGCTATCCTTTCCTGCTGTAATCCTATTTTTATTACTGCAACATGAGGACAAAATACACTTCCTGTGGTTGGAATTGAATGTGGAGCTGTACTGTATATCAAGCGATCTTATAGT
The DNA here is from genome assembly GCF_019279795.1 of Protopterus annectens. NCBI lineage: Eukaryota > Metazoa > Chordata > Ceratodontiformes > Protopteridae > Protopterus > Protopterus annectens. The sequence goes on from NC_056728.1 coordinate 1,266,977,764, forward strand.
CCAAATCAATTAAACAGAATATAGATAAATGCCTTATGTAGCCCTATGGTGGTGATGGCACTGAAGTAGTTTCTAAAAATATTGATATTTACTACAGTTATTGAGATTAGTAGATTTTCAATGCATAAAGGCAGCAGCACTGTAGGAATGGCACAACATTATTTTAAGTCACTACAAATAAAAGTTGGCATTATACTACTGATATATTTTTGCTTCTCTAATGATGGTTAAAAGGCAACCTACCAGAAATAAAGTAAATAAATATGAATTGTGAACCTGCTGTGATCATAGGATCATAGGAGGTTACTAGGCTAATGGCCCTGAGGCCCTTACAAGCCTAGTCAAGAGTTTAGCCCCAAAAAGAAACCTCAGTCAGCACCTGTCGCCCCTGTCAATAAGGGATGCAGGTGGAACCCCTGGGACAAATTTGTGGTCTCCCATCCACTGACCAAGGTTTCAAGGTGATGTTTCTAGAAATATGGTTATTTACTTGGAAGCAAAGCACCTAAACTTGTTTTTACTACATATTATACCTGCTTAGATTTTCCATTTACGACTGTATCTAGCATGCCCTGTTTCTTACCCATTAACCTAGTAGCACCACAGTTTAGCACCTCCAAGAGAAGTTATGCAATGTTACCACTTTGGGCTCCTTAATTAAAATTCTCTGAAGGCCTGCCATAGCTTCCAAATCCATCTTAGGCTTTACATAGATGCTTACCCACCTTCTGCTTTCTAACAGAAGCCCATATAGAAAACTTAGGACTGCATCCATGAAGTCACCAACTATATGGTTCGGACAATGAAGGTAGTACGATTTCATGTTTGACCATTTTCATCTTCTTAGAAACTACTCTTACTTCAAAATGTTTTTTCTCATTCAGAAGCATGAGGTATGTTACTAACATCTATTAACCTCATCGCTTTTCCTCTTTCTCTCTCGCTCTTTCTCTGTCTCAGACACACGCACGCATGCATGAGTGCATACACACACACACACACACACACACACACACACACACACACACACACACACAAAGAATAACCAAAGAAAGAAGGTTTGCAGTTCAGGAATGAGTTGCCATTTTTTTGATTAATTTCATACCCTTTTCCGAAGAAGAAACTGCAATACAGCAACCCATTTTCTGTCTTTTATATTTCTCATTAGCCAGATCTCCTGCTAGTTCCAGATTTGGATTGTTTGTTTCATGGAAGAAATCTAACAACCACATAAACATCATCATAAACTGTCCTACTTATCCTAAATAAAGCCTTCTACAATAATATCTAGAGCATGGCAAGGATACATAAGACAGATAAACTTAATATTTTAAGGGAATTAAATATGTGCAGAAGTCAGTTGTCAACAAGTTTAAATGTCCTGACACAAGAAATGTAAATTTGCAACCAAGTTTATTTATTCATTCATTCGCCAATACTTGCTTCAGTCTGTTTAAAGTCATAGAATATTTAGTGCCTCCTGATATTAAGGCAGAGGCTAGTCTTGGGCAGGATGATAGACTGTTCATTGCAAGATGCACACACACACAAACAAACGCACACACACACACACACACACACACACACACACACACACACACACACACACACACACACACACACACACACACACATAGACTGCACACAGAGTACCCAAGGTAGGGAAAGAACCAGAGAACCAAGCACAGTATAGCAGAAATGTTAATTAATGCACCACTGTGCTGCTGAAAAAGATGGCATCATCAAACCCTTTTTACCAGGTTACGTTTTCCCCCATGCCTGCCAACCATTACTTGTTTCACTAAGTTTATTTTTTCCATGTGCTTCCTCTTAATATACTAATCTCTACAGCCTGCATCATTTTCTGGAATGGGGATCAGCTTTCCAGCACTTCCTTGGGTCATCAGAACCAGAGGTAAAAGCCATTCAACTGTAAGAAACCTACATCCCTAGAGTGCATGTTACTGGAATAGGAAACAATACCTTAAGCCATTGTGCATATGTGCTTTGTCACATGTTCCAGTGACTGACCACTGCCTGGTGAGACTAAACACATTATCCTTGTACCTCTATTAGTGGTAGCTCTCCAATGGCCCAGACTTTGCAGAATGCCCCTATTTTTCCCTCTTATTTTTGTCCTGTCCATTGTAAAATAAAGACATGCATTTGGAGCATTTCTCCCCGGGCCTGTGCTGAAAATAGGCTCTGTTCTAGTTGGATTTTCCCGGTCAACAAATGTTAAATAAATAAAAATAATAACTAAAATGGTTTATTTTCTAGTTAATCCACAAGGATTACAGTTAGTCAGTAATGCCAGACCACAGAATTTTATACTTCTTATTTTTCAGAAAATGCATGATGATATAAAATCATTTGTAGTATTTACTATCTACATGAACTGGAGTGAAATTTAAGATTATATGTGATTTTATGTGATTTTAGACCTTAGTTGAACTCACTATTTTTGACTTTATCTCTGATTCTTGAACAAAGAAGTTGAGAGATGTGGGTTAGAGTAAAAGTGGGTTGGACTGCAATCCTCCATCACAGATAACTGAACCAATGTTAGTTGTTCACTCTCAATGTCTGCTATTGTCTTCAAGTCTCAAAATCCCTGGCTAAACTCAGGCTAACTGGGTCATACTTGAGATTTCATCTCTCTCTGCCAAGGAGATGGAATGATATCAGCGAAGGGATGTTTAGGGTGTGACTTGCTGTGGTTAGTCTCGTTTGAAGCTCTTAGATGTGACATCTGTTGTTCGAATACTTCATAGCCGTATAATTGCATGGCAACATTTTAATGGTAAACCCCTGGGCACACAGGTTGACAGCAACCCTACCTTTGACCACCATGTCTCCACAATGGTAAGAAGGGCTATATTGCTCATCTCGTAAGTAAGAGCATTGCCTCCAGAAAAAAAGAAGTTATAATCTCCCTGTACTCTTCTCTCATCAGGCCAATAATTGAGTACATTGCCCTTTTTGGTATGTACCTTTCTAAGCACCAGTAGCAATTGGAGAGACCACAAATGTTCCTCACAAGGAAAATTCAAGGTCTTCACCATCTGTCCTATGCCGATCATCTGAAATCACTTGTCACTTTATTCTGTTTCATACAGACTACTCAGAGGTGATCCATGGCTTGCATATAAGTCAATCTGTGACCCTGCATTATTGGAAATGCTTCATATCCAAAAGTAAATTGGTACTTGGGTTACTTGCTCTAAAGTCCTTAACCTGGTATGTGACATTAGTCAAACCGGCAGGAGGGACAGATTTGTCTCCCAGAGGTTATCACACCTTTGGAACAGACTCCCACTTCATGTCAAACAGAGCACCTCATTGGCACTCTTCAAACGCATTCTGGACGATTGGATGGGTGACTGTAAATTCACCATGGAGGTTCCACCTGTGTCCCTCTTGGATAGGGGCAACAGATGCTGATCATGGAAATATGGGTAAGAACATGGCTAGGATTGTAAGGGCCCTAGGACCATTAGCCTAGTAGCTTCCCATGATCGAATGATCCTATCCTTTACCAGAAAGGCTCATCCAGACTCTGCTACACTTTGCTGTGAAGGAAAGGTTAGTTTGCTGTTATTTTTTGTATTTCTGTATTGCCTTTCTATATTTTGAATACTGTAGTTTGTTTTCTTTATCTTGTGTTTTGCTTGCATTCTGTTCTAACAGCATATTAAAACTTCAAAAGAGACCACAGCTCTCTCTGTTCTGAGTCAGGCAGAATTTTTTCCCTCCCTCCCACCCATTTAAGTTGTCTTGTTAAATACCACTGTCTTTCTAGTTGCCCACCTCTTATGTTAATCTGACCATATATCTCATTTCTCTCTCTCTACTTTTTATGTATGTAAGTACACAAACCATCACTTTTGAAATCCCACCCTTCAATTATTTAAATTTATTGGCCATCCTACAGTATTTCATAGCACCAAAATACAAAAGTAACCACCCTTTCAGTCCATCTTACTGTTTTAAAAATAGTAACTCTCCACTAAACCTTAACTTTTTAAACAGGTAAAACTCAAGTTACCTACTTTCATATCTAACTTCTCTAGTGCACACTGCAGTTTCAATCTTACCTTTAAGCATCCCTGTTACTAGCACTTTCTCTAATACCTAAAAATATCATCTCTACTTGACTCCAAGTAGACTTTTCTCTATCTGTTAAACCTAGCACTTGCTCCTACAGTACTTATTACCTTGATCCCCATTTGAGGATCAGTTGCTAGTGTCCTCTCCTGCTCAGCTGGTGAACCTGGGAATATTGAGGCAATGTTACAATTGCCTCATGTACCTGAACACCCCTCCTCCTCCCACAAAACACAAATACATCACTATAGACCCAGTCTCACATAGTACCATCACAACCTCAAATCATACACATAAACACACAAAAGACATACTCAAGCTCTGATCAAAAAAATCTACAAAACAGCAGAGGCCACCAAAGCAGACACCCAAACAACCACCACCTCAGAACACAACACAGTCAGAGTGTCAAACAGTCACAGCCAGACTGAGTAAGGAGAAGGTCACAGTAAGCTGCCTGTTCTCTCAACAGCAGGTACAAATGCGACTCAGTCATTGTCCACGCTGGCTCTGATTATGTAGCCCAGGCAGTATGACCTGACCCTTGAGCAGTATCCTCCTCACCCATGTAGCCCAGGCAGGTATGACCCTGACCAGCAGCATCTATCTACCAGAATGATGCCACAATACAGAGATAAGATGATCAGCTTTAACAATTGGCTTAAACTCTGGTGTCATTCAAAGGGGATCAATGTCTGTCTGCCTGGGATGACATGCTGGACAAGCCAGCTGCTTTAGCAGGGCGGGCTTGCACCTGTCACCCTGGGATTCGGATATTGGCAAAGGCTCTTGCCACCCATAGTGCCTTTTTAGGCAAGGCTCAAATTCTAAACCTACCACCCTAGAACACAAAAAAGGGGTAATGCTGCTCAATGCCAAGTCTAAATCTCAAAATGCATGCAGGCCCTTCTCAGTATGGAGAACATCGATGTCTGTGCAGTGACAGAAACCTGGTTCAAGGCTCCTGAGAGCACCCCAGCACTATCAGGTTTTACCTCTTATCATGCGTTCCGGCCTCCAAGAAAGGAGGTGGGGTATCCATATTCATCAAAGACACCCACACCTCAAGACTGGACCATCCAGGTGCAATTAACCATAGGCAAGACTGCTCTACAAATTGTAGCATGTTACAGGCCACCCTCACAAACTCAGGAACCTCACATGGCCTTCCTGAAAACACTAGAGGGGATAAATGTATCACCAAACACCATCATACTAGGTGACTTCAATTACCCTAATATAGACTGGGAACACTACTCAAGCCCAAACACCCTAGCCCAAAAGTTCCTGGAATTCATAAACTCAAATGCCATGGAACAACTAGTCACCATCCCCACAAGAGGAGAAAACATACTTGATCTCATCATCACGAACATGGGAGCACAATGTTCAACACTATACCCTCACTGGTGAGATCAGATCACAAACTAATCTCGCTGGAGGTCCTCATCCCACCCCACCTGAAATAAAAAGACCACAGTAAAGAACTTCCGACTTCACACTTCTAAAGACTAGTGTGGTCTCCTTAAAACAGTACTGAATCACTTACAAATGCCTTCTACCAGCACCTGCAGGACTGCATGGATAAGGCAATCCCAAGCAAAACAAAGACTCTTTGTACCAAAGGCCAGTCTGGTGGACCCCAGCCATAAACAAACTCTACAACAAAAGGAGGAAGCTACTACAAGATAGAGCAAAATCCTTAAAAGGTAAGACACCCTTGATCACTATAAGTAAAAACTAAGAGCTCTCATAAAATCATCCAAAGCAAATTTTGAGAGAAAAATAGCTAAAGACTCAAAAGACAATCATAAGGCCTTCTTTAGCTATGTTAGAAACCTGGGAGGAAACTCCCAGATATGCTCAGAACTAGTTCAAAATGATGTGAAGATTACTGATCCTACAGACATTGCCAACATACTGGCTGACAGGTTCAGTGCAAACTTCTACCCTCCCCAAAGGAGAGATATCTGCAGCCCCAAACATCTCCACAAGTGAGAACTGCTCTCTCCAAAGCAAAAACACAGCATCCATGGGACCTGATGGTGTCGGCTGTGTGCTCCACAATTAAACCCACAGCTAGGACAGCTGTTTAATCATAGTCTTACCTCTGGATACATTACCCAGGGGGCGCACTGCAACTGTGGTCCCACTTCACAAAGGCGGTGCCTCCACCGACCCTGGAAATTACCCATTAGCTTGACAAGCCTTATCTGCAAAGCCATGGAGAGGATCATAATGGACCTCATAAATAAAGACATAGGAATTTGCAGACTTTGGATCCATCCCAGTTTGGCTTTGTCAAAGGCAGATCATGCCTTCTAAACTTGGTTGACTTTTTGAAACAGTCACCAAAGCCATTGATGAGGAAAGGCAGTCCATACAGCCTACCTCGATCTGGCGAAGGCCTTGATACAATACCCCACTCGGGTATCATTGAAAAACTCATCAGCTTAAATGTTAACCCATACATCACAAGATGGGTTGCAAACTGGCTGAGTGACAGAACCCACAGGGTCAGAGTTGCTGGCGCCATGTCAGACTCAAAGCCTGTCACAAGTGGTGTACCACAGGGCTCAGTCCTGGGCCCACTCTTGTTTGGCATCTACTTTTCCAGTACAAGCAAACACAGGAGGGTTATGGCTGACAAAGTTTGCAGATGACTGCAAACTCATAGTAGAAAACACATCTGACACAGATATCCTTCAGAAGGGTCTCACAGCGGATAACTGGTGCCAGAGTCATGGCCTAAAGTTAAATGCCAAAAATGCATAGTCATACCCTTCGAAAAACAAGGTTACCCCTAGCTACCAAATAGGTGGCAATCCACTGAGCACAGAAGAAGTTATCAGGGACCTGGGGACCCAGGTTGATAGTAGTCTGTCATTCGACACCCATGTAGCCAAAGTAGTTAGGAAGACCTTCTACATTGCCCACCTTATCATGAAGGGATTCTCATCTAGATCAAGGGAGGTCATAGTCTCCCTATACTCATCACGCATCAGACCAATGATTGAGTACAATGCCCCATTAATGTATCTGACCCGACACTTGCAGCAGCTGGAGAGGCCACAAAAGTTCCTCACCAAAGGATAAAGGGTCTCAAACATCTGTCCTATGCTGCCCGACTGAAAGAACTCCAGCTCTATTCAGTAAACACCGGCTTGCTCAGAGGTGACCTTTGCCTAACATACAAGGCCATGTCAAACCCAGATTTGATGAATATGCTTCACCTCAAAAATCTAGATCCGTCAGAGTCACAAGAGACTTAAACCTCGACACGGCTATTAATAGCTGGAGGGATAGATTCATCACCCAAAGACTCCCTATGCTGTGGAATAAAATCGGTATATGTGAGGCAGAGCACCTCGCTGGCCTTGTTCAAGAGAAATCTTGACCAATGGATGGGATATCGCAGATATACCCCAGGGATTACCTCAGTGTCACTGCTCAACAGAGGCACAGCAAAATAATGGGTATAGTTCCCCATACTAAAAAAACTATGGGCTAGGCTTGTAAATGCCCTCGGGCAGATAGCCTAGTATGAACCTATGAACCTATGAACCTATGAACCTATAACCCAGCTTTATACATAACCCTTACAATGCAGTAAGTCACTTACACTGCAAGCAAGTCTTTTGGAATCTAACCCATAATGCCGTTAGACAAAAGAAAATATATAAAAAAAAAAATGTCTTCTGTCCTGCATCCTAATATAGAACAGCCTGTGCAGACATGATTAGACAAATACAGATAATTGGCACTGCAGCAACTGATTACTTCAGTGACTGAACCCACAGATTCACAGGAGCCTTAACCACAGAGGTATAGTTTTAATGCTGTAGAGTAACCTGAAAGAGTACTTTAATATACTACAAAAGGGAAACCCACATCTGTGACAGCGGGATTGACAAGGCACTGGATGTAAACTAGGGAGACTGTGTTGGGGTTTCATGATCATTCCTCGTAGTACTAGATGATTTCAGTGAAGCATACCATGCGTTTGTCGTAGGCATTTATGACGTATTTGTAATATTCCAGACAAGCACTCTGTATATCGAAGTGGAAATAAGGAGTTTGGCTAATTAATAGATAAGATGACATTTGATCACAGTGCTGTTGTTTGCATCGAGCCGTAGTTAGAAAATGACAAATTTTATTTTGCACTGTCTGCAGTTTAGTAAAGAATTTATTAAAAAATCTTGCAAAAATGATCATGCATTCACAACCATAGATGATGTAAGACCCCCTTGGCTAGGGATTCCCTTGCTTCCCTATAGAAGAAAGTAATTACACTGTGGAAAGAAGAAGAATGAATGACCTGATTCTGGTAGAGATTATGCTATAGTCACCATGACCCCCCCTCTTATAATCATGTCATCATCAAAGAAAGTCTCTGGTGAAAAGTTGGGGACACTGGGTAGTGCACTGGTGAGGTATGTAAATAGTCGTGGCCTCAGTACTAAGCATTGGGGTACCCCATTTTTGGAATAATGCGATGGAAGAATGTTATACGTGAAAGTGAACCTTGAATTATCCTCTTTCTAAGTGACATTTAAACCACATAATGTTCAGTATTCCCCAAGCCATAGGTTTTTAATTCAAAATGAAGCAAGGTATGAACTCCTTGCTGAGGTCAGCAATATGACCCTTTGTTAGCTCACCTGCATCCATATCCCTCAAAGGAGAGTCAGTTAGTGTCTGCAGAGCTGTTCAGGTATTGTGGCCTTTTTTTGAAATCTTGGTGTTGGATGCTTAGCAAACCATAGTATTCCAGGTGATTTTCCACTTGTATTGTCAAAGCTCAGATGTCTATAATTGCCAAGCAATATGCACTTAATACGCGTCCCCCAGTTTTCAGTTTTGCCTTCATGTTTCTACATTATGTATTTTGTGTCTGATCTTGGCAGGACCTAAAAATCCATAATATGATGAAAGATAGTGCCTTATTGTTTCATATAGGCTTGTTAATGTGGAGATATTACATGACGACACAGATATACCATCTTTTATACCATTTCACAGAGCAAGTTTGTTAGAATCAATTTTTTTTCTGCCCCACGAGCAGTCGTCATAATAGTTATTGTTAGTTTTGTTTTTCAATCCCTACATAAATCAGTTGTCTTGTGCACAGATTTAGTAGAGTGGGAGCAGCTTTCTTGAAGCAGGAGTTGGGAATCCAGACTGGATCAGAGTGGAGTAGCCCAAGGCTGAGGTTGCTTTTCCTCTCCTTTTACAGCTCATAATATCCCTTCATGGGAGAGACTGCATCTTCATTATCCCATCTGAATGACTTCCTCATCAAATTCAAAGTCCTTGATGTGACCCTGAAGAATGAGGTTATTAGTTCTGAAGGCCTGATTAGAATTCTAAAACTTTTTTTTTTAACGTAATGGTTTGTTGGTCTCTCCACATGGCTAGTGTCTACTTCTTGCCTAAGACAAATGAGATTATAACAATTCTTATTTATATGATTCATCAATTAATGTAATATCTATGTTTAGCTCAACTAGTAGTAATTACACTACTGGGAGTCCCTTATAATTTAATTTGCCTACAGCCATGCTTCATAGGCACCCATTGTAGTAATCCCTGCTTTAAAATACAAAACCTCATTTCTTCTTTTATCTCAGAATAGGAAGTTGTGATGCTACTAACAGTTAATTCTTTTCATATTTTTTCTGTTTCACTTCAGAAAGCTCTCCTAGAAAATTTACAAGCCATAAGGTATATCATTTTAAATCAGAAAACTACCATTCGTTCCTTTGTTATCCTAGTACATCTTGGTGGCACAGCTTCTATAAGTCATTACCCACCAAATATTGCTAAAGAAAATGTTCCTGATTTTGCAAAACATCTCTGATTTTGTCTCATAATTTTGCTCTGTCCCTCATAAAATTTTTGGTTTTCTGATATATCGGTGATTATTACACTAGTAAATAATGCTAAGCCAGGCATTAGTGTTTCATAGGGAGCATTGTCTACTCACAGTAAGATGGTGTCCGGTTCGATTCTCAGCTAGAGCGTCTTCTGCGTGGAGACATGCGTGAATGGGCGTACCTTCGTTGAAGGTTGTGCGTCAGGGCTGGTAACTCGGCATGTAAAAATCAACTACCAATCATTAGCGGACCGGAGTTCCACTGTGGTGACCCCTAACTGGGAAAAGCCGAAAGACACAAACAAACAAACTTTTTTACTGCTGAGGAAATGTATGTACATTCAAAACCTGTTGTTTTATGAACTTTCTAAGTAGATTAGAATAGTAATAATTATAACTTGTCCCTTGTTTTGTGTCTTTACCCACCTTTATTTTTTACTTTGTCCCTGATTCTTGAGCTAAGTAGTAGAGACCTTTGGAATGATGTAAGATGGATACATAAATATTATGGGAGTATAAGCAAGCTGATAATGCCTTCTGTGTGGAGTCTCCCTGCAGTCATGTGGGTTTTCTATGGTGTTCCTGCTTCCTCCCACATTCCAAAGCCATGCAGTAGGTGGATTGGACACTAAATTGTGTGAATGAAAGGCTAGCCACCCAGTGATGTAAACCTTGGCTCGAGATGATTGTCACTGTTCAAGTGTCACCCCGACCCCATGTGTAAAATGGGAAAAGGGGTCGAAGATGGATGGATGGAATGCGCATTTGCTTAGTATAGTATGTCAGCTTGTATCCCTTTACTGTATTATTATTATTTAATATAATCAAGATGTTATTGACCTGTCCTTTACATTTTCTGCTGTTTTCCAGTTTTCCCTTACTTCCTGTCTATTCCTTTCATGGTGTGTGTTAGCACCTTGCTTTGGTAATGCTAGCCTTACATGGACTAACACCCTTGTACTGTCTGCTGCTTAGCGTGCATGTCTCTTAGCTTCTTGATTTATCATTTGGAGTAACAATGTTTTTACTTTCAACACTCAGGTCATGGTTACTTATTGCATACATGGACTGGGTGTGTGGAAGTAGCATAACATCAAGTTGTGCCAGGAAAGCAAATATACATGTTTTCTGAGGTAAATGGGTGAAGCAAGGGTTGCAGGTAGATGATTCACTTTATTTCTTATTTTATTTTTATTTTGGATGTTCAATTTAGTCTTTTAAGGTTAGGTATAGAATTTTAGTGTTAGGGTGAGAGTTTTATGCCTTTACTCTTAGGGTCAGAGTTGTAGGGCAAAGGATGGTGCTTTATGGTCACTTTAGGCTTAGGTAGTGGTTTTATGATTAGGGTTAAAGTTTTAAGGTTAGGGGAAGATGTTTTGGGATGAAGGAGAGGGATTTAGGTTTAGGAAGGTGGTTTTAAGGGTGGGGATAGAGTTTTAGGATTAGAGATAGGTTTTAGGATTATAGTTAGACATTTTTTTAGGTTCAGTTTAAAGATAAAGTTTTAGGGTTATGGAGATGGGCACGGTTAGGGTCAGGGACAGAGATGCAGTGTGAGAAGGTAGTATGTTTATATGGCACTGGTCACTTTGCACCAAGTGAGTATTAGCCACATTCACATTCTAGGAGCTGAGATATATAAGCCAGTTACATATGCATGCTATGAGTAACCACTGTCCAGCACCATTGTGTCCTTGCTCTGTCTTTGTGTGGAGATTTTATTATAGGTTGACACTGTTCTTTCACCATATGTCTGCATTTTACATGTTCACTCAGAGCATTGCATTATCTTGTATTAGGATTTATATTATAATTATGTTTTTGGAGGTGACAGCAGTTTTTTTCATGGCTTAATTGCACTAATATGGATAATTTTTTGTTATTATTTGTTTGTAAGTTTTGTCTTACTTCTTGTTGGGAAAATGTTCAAGTCTACTCAAATTTAAAATAAATGCACACAATTTTTGTTTTATTAAATGATAAATAAATAAAATTTAAATAATATGGTAGGTAAGTATACATTTAAAACAAGACTATGACCCCAAATGAACATGTGCATTTAGTTTTAGTCCAAAAACTGAGTGTGTGTGTGTGTGGGGGGGGGGGGTAGGGGGTGGTGGGCTGGGGGGCTATGGTTTGAAAACTGCCTAGATCCCAAAGTACACTTAATTAACGACTGATTCTAATGCTTCCTTGTCTTGCTGTTTTCTGCAAATGAGGTCATCAGCCCCAAGAATGTCAGCATGATGTAAAAAACAAGAATCAGTTGCAACAGCAGTGAGGTATATAATGCATATTGTATTGCAGTCATAGGAATACGATACTGTTTACTAAATATACTACATATTCATATGTATACATATAAATATATATATATATATATAAATATATATATATATATATATATATATATATATATATATATATATATATGGGTGGATGTTTCACTTACCTGACTCCCACTTGGCCGAGAAGAAACCACCAACAACTTCAGAAGGCCGACACCCGAAACACTGACTTTTCACGAGGTAAGTAACCACTTGGCCATCCTGAAAAAAAAAAAAAAACTAAACGAAACAAAACTAAACCCACTGATGTGGGGAGCTTTACCCCCACACAGGTAAAAACCTGTAACTAAATATACCAACTCCGGGATCACACTGCTGTGGGGGGAAAGGGGCAAAGTTCAACAGGATGGCCAAGTGGTTACTTACCTTGCATGAAAAGTCAGTGTTCTGGGTGTCAATCTTCTGAAGTTGTCAGTGGTTTCGTCTTGGCCAAGTGAGAGTTGGGTAAGTGAAATGTCGGTCTACTGAAGTAGACCCATATATATATATATATATATATATATATATATATATATATATATATATATGGGTCCCCTTCACATGGTCAACTTTTCATAAAGTCGATTTTCATATGGTCGAGACCATATGATCGACTTTTGAAAAGCCGACCATGGGGAACCGCTATCTCCGTACAGTGCGGAATGGGAAATGTTCCCACTTCCACACTGTAGTGCGATCTTGGAGTTGGTCTATTAAAGTTACGGGGGGGTGGGTGTGGAGCCCCCCACGGGGGGGTGCAGAGGGGCATAGCCCCCCTGCTAACAGGTAAGTGTTTGTTGTGTTTTAATGTTTACTTTACATGGTCGGTATTCTGAAAGTCGATCATATGGTCTCGGCCATATGAAAGTCGATTTTCTGACCTGTCAACCATGTAAAGTAGACCTATATATATATATATATATATATATATATATATATATATGTATGGGTCCCTATCAAATAATAGAAAACTCATTTGATGGAAAATCATTTGGATGAAACCAAAACATAGAAAGCTCAAAACACTAAAAGCTCATTTGACTGAAACTCAAAACACTGAAAATGCTATATGCCCTTTTCCCCACGGTAGTGCGATCCTGGAGTTAGTATATATATATATATATATATATATATATATATATATATATATATATATATATATATTTGGGGGATGTGGGGGGCACAGCCCCCCACATACTTCATACATTTTAAACCCTACACATGGATACTTATAACTACAATGGATAACTGTTTGGAGAAAACAATATTTACATAAACTATGTGGGGGGCTATGCCACCCACCCCCCCCATTGTGTTGGGGCTGTGCCCCCCACACCCTCCTAACTATATATACTAACTCCAGGATCGCACTACCATGGAGAAAAGGGCATATAGCATTTTCAGTGTTTTGAGTTTCAGTCAAATAAGTTTTCAGTGTTTTGAGCTTTCTATCTTATGGTGTCAGTGAAAGGAGTTTCTATCAAATGACCTTTCTATCATTTGATAGGGACCCATATACATATATATATATGGTTCTACCTCACTTCAACGACACGCCGGAACATCGACAGGGAAATCGCGAGCCCCAGAAGATCGACAGCGCAGAAGACCGGCGCGACGGGACCTAGAAGATCGACAAGCAGAAGACCGACCCGACGGATGAAAGCACCGACGCCGAGGATGCCGAAATGGGAAAAGGCTGTATAAGTATGCGGTAGTGACGGACGTTAGGGTGCGAGTAAGGTAAGTGTGGATAGGGGTGGGTTAAGTGAGTTAGGGTTAGGGAGCGGGTCAGGTAAGTGTGCGGTAGTGATTGTGTTTGGGTTAGGGGCGGGATAAGTGAGTTAGGGTTAGGGAGCGGGTCAGGTAAGTGTGCGGTAGTGATTGTGTTTGGGTTAGGGGCGGGATAAGTGAGTTAGGGTTAGGGAGCGGGTCAGGTAAGTGTGCGGTAGTGACGGACCTTAGGGTTAGGGTTTGGGTTAGGGTTGTAGGTAGTTGTGTATGTGAGGTTTAGTGTGGGTTTGTAGGGATTTTGGTGTGCTTGTGTTGTGTATGTGGTTTTGGACGGGAATGTGTTTTGTTTGTTGATTGTGGTGTGTGAAGTGTATGAGGTTTCGTGTTTGTGTACCGTCGGTTATTTCGTTGTCGGGCATGTGGGATTTCGTGTTTTGTACTGTCGGTTATGTGGTTTCGGTGATTGCGTTGTCGGTGTTTTGGTGTTTCGTTTATGTGAGGTAGAACCATATATATATATATATATATATATATATATATATATATATATATATATATATATATATATATATATATAGATGTATATATATATATAATATATATATCTATATATATATATATATATATATATATATATATATATATATATATATATATATATATATATATATATATATATATAGATAGTTATAGATATAGATTTATACACACACACACACACACACACACACACACACACACACACACACACACACACACACACACACTTCATGTATCTTTGCAGGTACCTCTGCATTCAGCTCATCCTTTAACTCAGATGCCCAGGTAGCACCATTTTACCTTACTTTTAGAGCCATACGTGCCATGCAGGTGACCCAGCATAAATGTCATATATGGTGCCACTGTGACTACCTTAAGCATGTCAGATATTTGGATCCCAAATAACCACAACTGGATGAGCTCCTGAGGATACTTTATAGCCCATAAGTTGTGTCACTAGAATGCCTTTGTAAATGGGGATGGACCTGACAGATAAGTGCAGGTTATGAGATGCCTAAGTCAGGAAGTACTATTCATTATTGAGTCCAGCTGTTTCTACAACTCTTGGGCATAGACCTAGGAATCAGAGGGTTGACACGGGTACTCACTGTTTGCAGCAGCTGGTTCATGTCACAACAAAGGACTAATCCTTACCTGTATCAACTGCTGCAGTCCAGTCTGCATAACTGACCGAAACAGTAAGTGCATTTGTTATGCATGGTGTTGTCTTCTTGTTCTTATGATGCTTTTACCTGTTCATATTGCACAAATGTCAGCGACAAATTCTTGTGTTCCTGGTTTATGTATTAGTTTTTCTTATATGGTGTCTGTGGTGGATCAATACAGTTTGGATGCGTATACCACCTTTTTATTTGCTTATCTTCCATGATCGTGTATTTTGACATATATTTCCTAGGCTGTACTTTTTTCCTATGGAATATTGTTTCCCTTCTACATTTCTGGGATTGTCCTCTTGACTAGGGATTACCCCATTTTTGGTCACTTTGGCAAAGGTTGTTTACTACACAGATGTGCCATGATGTGCTACAACTGTTTGCAGTACTTTATGCACATGGGCTGCATGCGGCTTTTCAATAGTCTTGTCACTTTTGTCTCCAAACCATATTATGTCTAATGCAAGACACTAACTAGTACAAAGCACTTGCAGTGTACTGGGTCAGGTAGCATAGCGTTAAACAGTGCAGAGGGCCACATATAGGTGCCTCTCTGCATCAGTTAAGAACAACACATATGCATTACTGTCATGTGTTCAGTCAGTATTTGTTAGAGAGTCTCAAGGTTCATACAAAATACACCATTGGATAACTTTTTTGTTTATTCAGCATCAGTTATGTTAACAGTTATGTTTTCATACAAAATGCACCATTATATAACTTTTGTTTATTCAGCATGAATTATGTTAAGAGTTATGTTTTTTTTCTATATACTCATAGGTATTTGGCTTCAGTAGCCTAACTGATAAATATTTACTGAAGGGTTGAGATATCTGACTTCTCATTTTTAACCACTGAAACCTACTACTCCTTCTATGCTGATATCCTCCTCTTGAACAGTATAATTCAGTTTTATAATCCGGGCCTGTAATTTTTAGAATAAATGTACCTACAACTGTATTCTCTGTAAGACTGTATATTTTATAGGTGTAGTGAATTTGTATATATTTGCTGTAGTTATCCATATTGTGAATAGCTTGGTTGTATGAAAAGGATTTACCTATTATCATCAGTAATGGGAATTAAAGGAACCAGACCAAAGTGTTACAGAGCTATATTAAGAATGTTTGCTGAAAACCAGATGTCACTTTCAGTCTTAGAAATGAAGCTATAAATACCCAGCATAGCAAATAAGAAATCTATATAATCAGCATTGAAGGTAACAATAGGTTGCTTGGTTTCATACAGTTTGTGCATTGTTACTTTAGTAATCTTCAAAAAAATCATATCAAGTCAGTAAACCTTTAACTGAAATTCTGAAAGGTTTCTCTGCCATTCCTGCCACTGTCTCCACTTGGCAAACCCATGTTCCGGACTCTACAGGCTGAAGTATTTGCCTAGGAAAGTAAGCTACAGAGTCTGGGTGTTCTTGAGTTTCTTGAGGCTGCAAAAAGGATAAAATATAGTGAATTAATTTCCCCACAAAAGTATAAAAGTTAACTTCTTGTTCAGTTCTATTTCTCAAGTCTTTCTTTCCCTCACAGTTTTTTTAAAAAGTATTGTTTATGCTGTGCTGATAAAAACAATAGCTCACTCTCACAAGATTCTCTAATTTATTAATATGTGAAAGATCTTCCTCACTGAGCAGAAACAATTGTATGCACATATTATTCATTTATTCATTCTCTAATAACCCACTTAACTCACGTTGGTGTCACTGGAGCGCTGGAGCCTAACCTGACACTCATTGGATACATGGCAGTGAAACAAATCCTGAATGGAATACCAGCCCATTGCAGACAGCACACACACAGACACACATATGCGCACACACATACATACACACACACACACACACACACACACACACACACACACACACACACACACACACACACACACACAGAAGGACAATTGTGAAGGCTGATAATTCACCAGGGTCACATCTTTGGGATGTGAGAGTTTATGGCTGTTTCACAGACTACTAAATGCTATCAAAACATAAATAAAAAAAAATCAAAAACACAAAAAAACTTAAACCGTCAAAAGTAATTCAAAAGCTGTCCCCATTATGTACACTCTCATACCTTTTCTCAAATTAAAAAAGTTGAAGAACTGCAGCAACAATGAGAGTTTACCATAAAAATGTTAATGCTACTACCTAAAGCAGAATGCAACAAAAGTATTACAAATTTGCTCCTTAATGACTCTCATAAATCATATAACTATTAATTCTACAATAACTAAGGGAAGTAGAAGCCATCACTTCAAAAACCTACCTGACATATCTAATAAAAAACATGTTCCTCAAAATATAAATAAGATGAAACACTCAGCTTGAGCTATTCAAGATATCTCGGAGAAGCCACAAGTAAAAATATGGATGCAACAAAGAAAAACGTTGTATTAAGAAATGTACCAGCAGCTTCTTATTTAACAAATCCACAAACACAAAGTATAGCTAAAACGTGAAATGTAAATAAAACAAAGTGCAAACAATTAAAATGAAAATGATGACATGGAGGGGACTTTGACCTATACTTAAAAATGTCTATTGCAGTCAGGTCATTAGCCTAGTAATCATCTATGAATCCCCCAAAAACTGGCAGCTTCACTCTCTTACACTCTATATTTTATATATATATATATATATATATATATATATATATAGAGAGAGAGAGAGAGAGACATATGTATATATAGATATATGTGTATATATATATATATATATATATATATATATATATATATATATATATATATATATATATCATAATTCCATAGACATACGCACTAACCAAAGTGAAACACAGAATTAGATGCTATAGTTATAGCTTTAAGAGATGAAATTCTGTATTGACTAGATAAGCACTATATACAACTATTTGATGACGCACACATTCAGTGAATATACATAAATATTTATTAAATTACTTTACAAAATATTGTACCTTATATAAAAATGAATTAAGTAATGTGTAATTTGTTCATATTGTATCCTTTTTTAACTGAGCGGATATTACAGTCCATAGGAAAGAATATGCTCATTAAAATACAAATAAATAATACAATATAACAATTTCAAATTATTAGGCTAAGGAAGCACACAAAATTAGTCTACAGGTCAATGACTGCAGTTTGTTCATTAAACAATATAGCAAGTAGATAAACTGACAGGAAACTGTATATTCAGTAAAATTAAAGGCTGATTGTTTCTCTGAGACCACCATAAGTCATAAGGAGGCATGCGATATCAGTTAATTGATCACAAAGATTATATGAAACATGATATAATGAAATAATACTTCTCAGGAGTTTTCAGAGTAAACTATAAATAGTATAGTTGTTACTATATTTCTTTTAGGCTGAACAAATTAAAAATGTTGAGTTTCATAAAAAAATGAATGTTATATGAAAAGCTCAGAATGATTGTCCTGCCACAAGCCAGCATCATTATGCCAAAAATATTGAGTGCATTTCTATGTGCTAAGCTTCTCTTAAGAAATCATGTTACAGACAATATAATTGAGGATGTCTTAATTCTCATTTAACTGTGTTTATTGTCTTCCAAAATTGTCTAACAATCCATGTAAAATAATTAGTAGAATGAATACTTATTCAGGGGCCTGTGACCTTTGCTCTTTTTATAGAAATGACTGCATCCTCTCACATCATGCTGTAATCAAGAAGTAATTATTATTAAATTGTTCAAGAAGTACTTAATTTTAACTCATTCAAGAAGTACTTGTCCTGTGCTAGTGTCCTTTACTGAGCTCCCGTCTGCATGTGCTGAGACTATAAAATGCTTCATATGGAGCCACATAACAAGTATTTGTTTGACAGCAGCCAACACGAACGATGAGAGATAATGATATTCACTCAGTTATGTTTTATGTCAAGGGAATGCAGAACTCATCTTTACAAGGAGTGGGCCTTAAAGAATAATACATTTTTTGGACATAAACAGATGAAGTTATGAAACTGTGTGCACTGTTTCCCATCGGTACAGTAAGTAGAATCCTTGCAACTGAGAAACTTTAAGCATGATAACTGAAAAATACACACTAAGTCTGAAGTTACCATAACTTGAAGAATTCTTTTTTGTTTGAGGTATAGCAGTTTCACATTTAGTAGTTGAGGTGTGATGGATGCAACCTCCCCACCCAATGGAGGGTGTGCATAGTGGCTTTCTCCTACAAAAAAAAGTTGTATCACTACCTTGTCTCTTCCAAGGAATGGTCTTCCTTTTCTCATTGCAATTAGATGATCTCCAGCCTGTTTCTTTCTCTCTTTACACATGTATAAGTTAGCATTTTACATCAACATGCTGCAATCAATTCTCATCTTTATAACAATATTTTTATGCTATTTTTAAGTAAGCAACATTGATTTTATTTCCATTTTCTGTTCTACTCCTCTCATTTACAAGTTCAAATACTATGTTCTACTGATTCTTGTTTTGGCCAAAGATTGCATCCGTAGTAATACTAAAAAGAGAGTAGCTCTGTTTATAAACTCCTGGAATTCATTCTGCCAAGCTCACTCTACAGGGAAGATGGGAACAACTGACTTACTTCTCTACACTGATTGGAAATGGTTTACTATCAAAATCTTACAACTCATTTGTGCAAGTGTTCACTTAACTGACCTGAAATGTCATAAAATCCACTTGCCGAATGATCACATAACCGAAAGTAGGAATTAAGGAAAACTGACAACTCCGGCATGTCTACTTTACCAAAACTACCTACACTTCCGGTTATGTGCTACAAATGTTTTGCAGGGGGCAAGCCCCACTGCACCCCCCAAACCCCCTGCTACATATATATATATATATATATATATATATAAATATATATATATAAATATATATATATATATATATATATATATATATATATATATAAATATATCTATATATATATATATTTATATATGTAAACTCTGAGATCGCACTACAGTGTGGGAAAGGGTAAATTTCCCGATCCCCACTGTAGTGCAATCTCCATTCAAAATGATGAATCCACAAGAGCGAATGCTAGTGTGCTTTCACTCTTGTGGATTCAACAATTTAAAAATTGCAGTTACGACACTTTGGAAGAGTGCCTTTCGACCTTCCGTGTTAGTGTAACTGTTTTCTGACATTTTGATGGTAAACCGTTGGAATCATATACATACACAGAAACAAAGTTGCTTTAAACTTTTAGATTGTTAGCCCTACTTCCAGATACTATTATTCTGCTCCCAGACAGCCTTGAGTAATGTCATGCAGAGGCAATCAATATAAAATATGTTTCATCTTGCATGGTTTCAAGTGGCAAAGTTAATATGCATTATAATTACACTTTAATCTTACATTGTTGGTGGAATTAAGGGCCGTGATAGGTTGGTTGTATTATAATCTGTGTATCACAATATTAAGCACTATGACCAACATTAACAAGGCTGGTATTATATGTCATATGAAGCATGGTAAACACCATGACTGAGTACTTATTGAGGGCAAACAAAAAAGTAAACAGGACTCACAGCCAATCCAACTAGTGAAAAACTACAAGAAAAACCCAAGCTGCAGGTTTCACTGTGTGATTCCTTAAAACCTCTTGTGAAAGAGGATAATGGAGTTTGACTTTAATGGCCTGAATTTGTCCATTAATAGACTTAAAAAGAAAAAAAGTCATGGGCATTCAGACGTGCAATATAGCTGAAATATCGGATGTCCTTAAGGGGCCATTTGCATATATCCCATTATCCTCTTTCACAAGAAGTTTTAAGGAATCACACAGTGAAAACTCTAGCTTGGCTGGGATTTTCTAGTATTTTTTTATTAGTTATTGGGGGTAAGGAAATGGGAGTAAAATGATGTGATGATAAGGACATGTGAAAACATTTCTGTGACATGGATTCAGCAACACAATATTTTGATTTTCATGTGAGGGTGACCAATAAGATTTTTTTTCTTTTTACAGAAAAGTTAATGAATAAGGAATAAATCACATCAGAGGATATGATGTGGTATGAAATAATCACTTGATATAAAACATGGAATTTATATAAGCACATTCTGGATGCTATGTGTTAGGATCAACAAACTTTTCAGATAAAAACATTAATTAAAATGCACTAATGGACAGATTGGGTGCACTATATTCCTTTTTCTGCTGACTGTCCCTATACATCCTTGTACACAAATAATGTGGAGCTGTATCATCAGCAACAAATACTAGAGAGCACAAATAGCTATGGGGTATTTTTAGTTTCAGGCTTTAAGTATAAGATATTGACTTACATTCAGGATAGTTCCATCTGGTTTCAAGAGTCGAAATTCTTCACGTCCTGGAAGTGGATGTCCTTTAGCTACACACTTTGGAATAAACTCTGAACCCCTGTTCAGTTCAATATGGTCTATCATATCTATAAGCACTGGAGACTCATAGCCAGGACCTGAAACAGAAGATAAAGAATTGTTTCAATGGAGATAAAAATCTTTATTATTTTTTTTAGTCTCTTGTGTATCACAATTGCATTCACATTGTGCAACCACACACTCACATGAACACTGGCACAGAGCGACACACACATGCACAAGAATGCAGACACACACGAACACCAACACACACACACACACACACACACACACACACACACACACACACACACACACACACACACACACACACACACACACACACACACACACACACACACACACACACATACACAGTCTTACTTGATACTTAAGCACCAGAGCTATATATATATATATATTGCAAAAAAAGCAAAATAATCTTATTGTGAAGTACATATATATCAATGTTTCCTTTCTCTGAGGTAAGTAAAGGATTTTAACTGCCACAGCTCTACTTCAGTTTGTAAGGAGCAGCATGTGATTCTGTATATGTTGTGGATCAACGGATGTGTATTTGCTGCATTTCAGTTGATGTATATGTGTATTCTGATAAGCCAGTGTATGCTTTCATTGTAGATATGCTATTAGACTATGTATAAGTTTAGTCACACCTGCACATTTATGCCACTACAGAAGATTTCTGGTTTACCTAAACTGCCCCAGTGCAGCAGCAGCTTAAACCTGCAGCTGTTCTTCCCCTCCTGCCCCATCACTCTATTGCCAAGTTGTCCAATCCACTTTATAAGATTCAGTAGGTATTAACAAGTCTAGCATGCTGTTCCATTTATTCATCACCTCACTCAGTAAAATATTACTTTCTAAATACATGTAAACTGAAGCTTTAACCTTTTATTGTCTCATTTCCCCCAGAGGAGCCCTGAATGTTTGTACTCTAACTCCAACAGTTGTTGTCTGAGGCTGAGCTTTTTGATAAAATAAATAATGCTCTCGCATTTCAAACAAATATTCATCTCTCTGGAAGAGTAAGTGCTACTAAAGATGTTTAAGTGGCAAACTGCTCAACAGGAACTAATATTTCCAGAGATAGGGTGGTCACATTTTAAGTGGGACAAAGTGGGACATGGGGGTGTGGCCAATATGACACTGGCCACACCCTCTACCAATGATATCACCACAGCAGTGGTGAATGAGATTTAGTTATGAGTACAGTGTGAAGTTATTACAGCATACTGAAGTTTAAGTTAAGCAACCGCAACAGTGAAAGTGAATCATTACTGCAAAAACACACATTACTCATAGCTGATACAGAAATAAACTTGTCTAAAAAACACACTACACATAACAAATGAGTATGTTTAGTTAAAAAAGCAAAAAAAAAAAATATGCATTCTACATATTACACTAACCATAACTAGAAGAAAACTAAAAAACTACGTACTGCACACAAGAACACTTAACATTTTAAAATGCATGTAATTAAGAGTACATTTATTGTAAAGTAAAGCAAAAAATAGTTTATTCTATATATTACACAAACTATAACTATTATAAATAAGAAAACTAAAAATTATATGTAGTCTGCACATAAAAGCCCACTAAAATAAAATCACTTCTTTTTTTTATGTTTACTTTGAATTTGATTAGCTAGATGGCTTGAAGAAGTGCCTTATTTGATACAATATTTGAATAAAAGTCATTGCATTTCATCTTGTGATTTATATTTATCATTAGCTCAGCTTTTAACAAGTCAACACTACAATGATTTTGCACATCTGTCCGATTATTTATAACCAAAGAAAAAAAAATTCTCCACAAATACAATGGATGTTGGTATAGACGATACCTGAACAATTATGGGATATAGTGCGGTCAGCCCAGGCCCTTCTCTGAAAAGCTTCAATCACTTTTCTCCTGGTGATAAACCTGTGGCACATAATTTTTAGAGAAAGGCCTTGATTGTTAAAAAGTCCTTGAAAAGATAGTCTTTATGTCTTGCAGACTCAGGGCAGTGGTTACATTAAGTAAGTCATTGAAAACAAAGTGCTCAGTTAAAGATAACGTAGAAAGTCTAAACAAGTAGTTGTTTTCACTAAAATCAACCCACTGTTCTGAGTTGACTGCTGCCTCCAAGAGCACAATGAAGTCTCTTTTCAGTGTATGAATAGAAGCCCTGTCTAATGAGTTCATAAGTGTACTACGTTTTCCTCCAAAGAAAGCATCGCCAGCTCTTACCTTCATTTTTTTCTTGAGCAAGAACATCATTAAAATATTCTACATGGCAGGAACTGCTCCTTTTTTAATATACTTAAGTATTCATTGAAATCAATGTGAACAACATTGAAAAAGTGCAAATAGTACTGTGCAGCGTAGGTAATATGGTGTCACCATGCTCATTATCTGAAAAGTACAGCCATATCTTGCAGAGGAGGATCCTTTCCTCCCTGGGGGAGGAAATACAACTGGAGCACCAGGAGATTTCTTTACTAGTCTCTCAATAGTTGGCAGGAGTGGCAGCCACTTTGTTGGCCTGTGCCTTAGATTCTTAAATCCCATGCCACAAATTCAAAGAAGTCTTTCAAGTCTCTGTTGCTTGTGGCAGAACCTGAGAAGTGACTGAAAAGTTTCATCACAAAGACTTCTATGTCACAAGGTAGTTGAGACACCACAATTAGCCTTCCTGGAGTGATGGCCACTTTTCTTTTAATCTGGTATATACCCCAGATTTCTTTCCATAGTTTACACTGGCATTATTAGCCCCATATGCTGAAATGTTGCTCCAGGGCAAGGAGTATTTTTTTTTTATTATGTTTAAAATCCGTTGTGATATGGCCTAGGCAGTAAAGCAAAAGACACTACGTTCTACATATTACACTAACTATAACTATTCTAAACAAGAACATTTAAAATTATACATATACTACACATATAAGCACACTAAAATAAAAGGTTTAATTTGAATTTGATTTGATGGCACAAAGAAGTGCCCTATTTGATACAATATTACTGTGACATAGAAGTCCAAAAGGACATTCACCACCCCTTCTTCTTTGAAAAGGTACCAAACAATGAGTGGAAATAATTTTATGTTTCCTTTATTTGAAGTGTCCGATGAAGTGGCAAATGAAGTGCCTGGTTGCTGCAGATCATGTAGGAGGCATTCCAGTGAGTGCGGTCCCATAACATATTCAATGATGGCTTCAGCCTTGGTCCTTCCACAGGATAATTTCTTTGCCACATCTGAGTCACTGTACAATTGACTGGGCCAAGTTTACTGCACAGTCTAAAGTGCAATAGGAGATATTATGCTTAACTGTATGGAACACCTCAGAGGCTTCTACTGCAATGATCTTACGTTCTGGTCCTTCAGGGTCTGTGTTCCCTGCCCACTTTGTCATCAGGTTACTTGCTTTTGCCTGTAGAATAGCATGCTTATTTTGTTCAGTTGCCTCATGTTGTATGACATTGTTTCTTCCACCATAGGTGACCAGGAATTCCTTTTTGCAGTACCTGTAGAATTTTTTTATATCATTGCATTTCTTGATCCAGTCAAATTCCATTTTGCAGACATTCTGTCATGTGCACATTCTGTTATTGGAAGTAGACTGTGATGAAGCTGCTGCTCTCTTCATCTTTGAAACTGTACGCAGAACTGTGCTAGTTCCATGCAGTAATGTAGCAAAAGCTGGCAATTGGAAACACTGGCATGAAAAGCACTGGCATTTGAAAGAACTTGCTTGAAAAATAGTTGCATCTAAAAGAACTGGATTGAAAAACAGGGGGATCTGAAAGAAATGGCTAGAAAAACACTGGTATAAAAAAAAACATGGCATATAAAAGAAGTGACATGTAAAACACCGCATATGAAAGAACTGTCATGAAAAACATTGGCATTAACATGGCATCTAAAACTGACATAAAAAACACTGGCATTTTGGCAAACTGGTTTGAAAAATACAGTATCTGAAAAATGACATCTGAAACATGAAACAATCTGTAAAATACTTCTA
Source organism: Protopterus annectens (assembly GCF_019279795.1). Taxonomy (NCBI): domain Eukaryota; kingdom Metazoa; phylum Chordata; order Ceratodontiformes; family Protopteridae; genus Protopterus; species Protopterus annectens. The sequence goes on from NC_056728.1 coordinate 1,267,003,401, forward strand.
CTTGATCAAGGATGCAGATTTACTGAAAACCTGAGCAGTAGAAGAGAAAAGGGAATTATAACATTACAAACTATTTAAAAAGGTAAAATGATTACTGATGTAAATGACACAATGTATCTCACAGCTAAGTATGCGGGGCAAAATTGCAGCCATTAAAACCTTGACATTAACATAGCTGGTAGCCATACCTCTGCACATCTTAAGAGCAAGAAATATGGACAAAGCCAAAAGTGAGGGGACAAAGGCCTACCATCAGGGACATTTTAATTACTGCAATCATAAACTTAGAAAATTACTAGAACAGGTTTAGGTTTTGCATTAGCTTGTATTTTTGGAAAGACATGAAGTCTGAAAATGCTGTCACTAGTGACTTTAAATTCAAATGATTTGCCAGAAAACCACAATTTTTACGGGGAACAGACCAAAAAGATGAGGCAAAAGTCTGGATTGTGCAAAAATCGGAACAGTTAAGAGGTATGTTGGTAGAGTTGCATGCCCCTGCAGCAGTAAAATCTTCTATCCAGAAAAAATCAAAAACATCCTTACAAACCATTAACAGCTAGAGCTCTTTAACCATTAATAATATTAAAACAAAACAACTACAGATTTAGCTTTTTGCCCATAATACACTCCATAAGTAAGCAGGGTGAGAGAAAACTTTAAGACATTAACATTATAATAATGATTTACCCTGCACAATGAGGCTAGTCACAGTGCAGTCTGTTACCACCCAAACCACTACAGTTCACTTCTGAAGACAGTATTAAAAACAAATAACTGAATAAATAAAATAGACACATATTTCCATTTGTAAAAGCAAACTATCTCAAACAACTCCACCCACAAAAGCAAACCATACTGATACAACAAAGAATGCTGAATGCAGTATGTTTACTCCTGAGTATGCCCCCCTCAAAAATAAAAATTATATAAATAATTTTTTTACTTTCAAAATTACTTCTTGCAAGTCATCACTAAACAATCACTATAACATACAGTTACAATTCACTGCAAACAAACACAGCATTAATAAGAAAAAAGTAATAAAATCTATTGTACTAATTTACCTGCATAACAAATAAATGTCCCAAAAGTAGCACAACCATATTTACACTCTACCCAAAGTAGTACAGTTTAATCTTCTTGAAGACAGCATTAAAAAATATACACATTTCCCACATAAAAGCATACTATATTAATACAACCGCTATAATGTCTTTTGGAATGCTGAATGCACTACTTTTACCCCTGAGCATGCCCCTCCAAAAATACAAATTATATACACACATTTTTCACTTTTAAAATTGCTTCTTACAACTCATCCCTAAACAGCCACTATAAAATAAGATTACAAGGACAACAGACCCCACGGAGCCAATTTTACCTCCAAATAAAGCATTAGTAAGAAAAAAGAAATAAAACCTACTGTACTAACGTATCCACACAACAAAGAAGTAAATAAATGTCTCAGTAGCAGCACAGCCATATTCACACTATACCCAAAGAAGTACATTTAAAACTTCTTGAAGACAACATTCAAAAAATAAAATAAACACATTTCCACATATAAAAACAAACAATCCCGATACAACCACAGTAACATCTTTTAGAATGCAGAGTGCACTACATTTACACCTGAACGTGCCTAAAATAGAAATTATGTGCACACATTTTTCACTTATAAAATTAATTCTTGGAAGCCATTACTAAACAGCCACTATAAAATAGATTACAATATTTGGCAGACCCCAAGTTCCCCATTTTACCTCCAAACACAGCATTAATAAGAAAAAAGAAATAAAACCTATTGCACTAACTTAGCTATACAATGAAAAAGTAAATAAATGTCCCAATAGCAGCACAGCCATAGCTGCACCACATCTAAAGCAGTACAACTTAACTTCTTAAAAACAGCATTAAATAAAATAAAATGCACATTTCCACTCAAAAATGCAAACTACCCAGGTGCTTTTCCATCCATAAAGAGAAACTATCTTGAAACAGCCATGATAACGCCCATTAGTAATAAACCAAGTGCACTACATCTACCCCTGCTAACCCTGAACATTGCCTCCACCAGAAAAAAAAGTTACACACACACACACACACACACACACACACACACACACACACACACACACACACACACACACATACACACACACACACACATACATACACACACACACACACACACACACACACACACACACACACACACACACACACACACACATTTCCATCTTTAAAAAATGCTAATCACAAATCTTCCTAAATCAACCATTTATTTTTCAAGTAAGGTACAGTCCACAACTTCAAAAAAGAGAATTATATATACAATCCTTTACACCTACTTGGAAGACCAAAACAAACAATACTGATTCAAATACTAAGGCCCCCCCCATCTACTTCTGATCATTAAAAAAGTAAAAAAAAAAAAAAAAAAAAAAAAGTAATTAAAACACAATATTCCCACTTAAGTTAAAGCTATAAAATACTATTTGTATTTAACCCTGCAATCACAGCATTTATTGGGCTGACTGAGCTAACTTCCTGGATGGCTTCCCAGGGGACTGTCGGGTTATCTGACTGGCAGAATGGCTGGCTTCACAGAGGGCTGGTGGGCTGGCTGGCAGGCTGGCTGGCTACCTGATTTCCTGGCTTGCTGTCTCCTCCATTGATCAATCAAACAAAAATGTCAGTCCTTTAAGGCTGTAGAAGCACTAATAAAAATGTGCTCTACAGCTGCCGGCTTTTTAAGACACTTCTCGTCCCAGTCCCCACCCTTTCATGAAATTCAGGTAATCACTGCATGAGTTTCAACATTTTGACCTAGAAGGGAACAGCTCTGCCTGCAGGTCTGGGATGGTGACATAACTGAATCACTGCGGGAAAGCCAGAAGTAAGTGCAGCTTTTCAATGGTGATTCAGTGCTTCAAGAAAGTGGGAATTTTTAAATCCCACTGCTTTATCCAGCATCAAATAGGATCATTTGATCCAAACCATGAGTGTCTCACTTGTAACAGGATGGGTAGCAACCTAATTTCAGAGTTAGTACTCATTATATTCTAGGTCTTATACTAGATTTTATACTTCACAAGAAACACAGTAAATACTAAAGGAAAACTCTGTCTTCTCCTACAGTTTAACTCAACACTTAGGTTGCTTTTCTCCCTACAATATGGTTCCATTATTGTGTAGGTACTGGAAAAATACTTGTATTGTATAAAACTTTTATTTACTTGCCTTGGAAACATAGGAAGGGAAAGCTCACCAACTTTTTTTAAGGTTAAATTCTCACATACTTTGCAGTGGAATCTGTCTCCACCTGCATGATATACCTCAGACAAACAGAAACCTGTAGTTTATCCTGTTAGGGACTGCTGACAATCTTATATGGACAAATAGTCCTGCTGATGTCGGGAGCTCAGCAGCTGCTATAAAAAAGGGAGGTGTTAAACTTTTTTTCACTGTTTTTGTTGCAGAATGGAAGAGATCTTACACTGATTCACAATTACAGCTGCTTCCAATGTAGCCATGCCTTTCATAGCAAAACAAAACAATTAGATCAGTCAAGGGTTCAAAGGCAGTTGTCACCTCTTTTGACAAATTTACATAAGCCAGGAAACAATTGACATATAAATTGAATGCGAAGACTAAAATCACAACACAAAGTGCAGACAAGATGTGGCTGGTGTGTGTGAAAGACAGAAGTCAAAGAGATGCAGCAGCTCCTATGAAATACTGGGAAACACAATGGGAGAAAATGGGTTGACAAAGTACACTACGGTGCTTCTTAAAGATATCAAGTGTATTAACAGCATACAGCCTCTAACACTGTCCATCAGGTGGAGAAAATACATGATGAGCAGACATTCTTGAATTTGTGCTGTTGCTTTTTTACCATTGCACAAGGGAAAATGCAGACATATGTGTAACATAAGTGATAATTCAATAAAATTGTTTCTTGTTTAAAAAAAAAGATGACAGTGACTGACATTAATCCCATTATATGTCAATGGAATGGGAATATGCCATGACTTTCTTATGTCTAGTATGGCTCATATAAAGTCAACTTGAAATTTATTATGGGAAAGGGAAAGAGATTAAGAAAAACAAGATCACATTGAGATGTTATGCCCCACTGGCAGCCATTTGTAGAAAAATAAAACATATTAAAATTCTATAAGAAGCACTCAGAGTGATTTTGAGGTGTTAAAGTAGTTCAGAAAACAAAGATATTGTGAAAAATAGATATTTTTAGTTCTAAGATGGAGTTTTCCTTCAATTGTGAAAACAACTTAGAGTATCCCCTTAACCACTCGAGCTATGTACACACTGTCGAAGGTATTTTGTTAATCCGTCTGTGAACTTTCATATAAGACCAAGCAGTTCTGTCTGTTTTATCTGGTTCTGAGATATGTAGCATAATATGAGAATTATGACAATATAAATAAACAAATAGTACATGAACAGCAATTAATATCACTTTAGGTGAACTAGACAGAGGCCAACAGACTGTACAGTTGCATTACCCATCATGTAAACCTTAAGATTAAATATTTGAGTAACTTGTAAACAGCACGGGTTTGGAATTATTGATATAAATATGAGCAGGCAGTATTAGATGCATAAGGGGATCAGTAGTATGTGACTTCAGAAACACCTGGAGGTGTCATTAGGCTTTAATGAGTTGTGCCCTCTCTTTTTCCTACATTTTTCCCTCTTCATTTCCTTTACAATTACTTTATTTTGTGGACTCAAATCGTATAGCCTCCATCTCTCGGTCTGTAGACATGGAAAATAGATGTAAAGGCCCTTTAAAAAGTACATCCAACCCAAACTCTGTACATTTAATTAACATAAAATTTGAATGCCAAATAACACAAAACTCTTCCTACTTCCAGGAGGAATGCAGGATACTACTCAGAAAGACATGTTTAAAAAAACAACATGATAAAAAATATAAGCACATTATTAAAAAGACAGTGTAAAATCTGTAGACTTTAATACTGTATTGCAAAATTCTACCAAACAATGTCATTTATTTTTGCTTCTGAAAATGGGAGAAGTAAGATGTGTGTCCTCTTTCTTTAATTAATTGGTGCCACTGGTATGTTCATAGGTGTTTACTAGGCTAACAGCTAGTATGACCACGCTGGTCATGTAGTGTGGCTTTCTGCATACTAGATAGTTTCAAAATCATGTGTAATGAAGGGGGATTCAGAAAATCTTGTGACGGTGTTAACCAAGCCTGAAATTAGGGACATACCTGCAAAAATAGGTACCTCAGGTACAAAGGTAAATCAGGCCTAAAAATAGGTATGTTCTCTAAAATAAGGACAGTTGAGTAGTCTGTATTACACCGTTACTATCCCATAAGGAAAAGTGGATAGAGCCTGTCTAAACTCTTCTTGTACAACTTGTAATCCTTGCACTATACTGATGAAATTCCTTTGTTTCCTTACTGTCTTCCAAAACTAGACAAAGTAACCAAAAAACAAAACTTTCCCCTTCGACCTAATGGATAGGAGAATTGTCACTAGGGTCAGTGGGCCAGATCATCCTGCCCAGTATTCTGGTAGCCATGGCTTCTGTTTTGCTCCGTCTCTTTCTTGTCATTTATTCTGCAGTTACTCCTACCCATAAGTCATTTTCCTGTTTCTAGGCCTTTAAACTGCACACTGCTTAGCTTATACATTATCACAAGAATAATATTCCCCACAAAGAACACACTGCATTTCTCTACACTTAATTCAGATATGGTCTGTTGGCACGTGTTGATTACTTTCTCCAGTCTATTTTAGTATGTATGACTGCTTCCTCTATTGTTTCCCTGTTTTTGTTTCAAAATATGTAAGAGCACAATCTTCTAAACCCTGGGATTGCAATGCAGATTATTAAATGTATTATTCAATTAATTTAGGTGTAAACTGTGGCAAAACTGAACTCTGAACTTTGCTAAGAGTTTTATTTTTTGTTTGTTTTAAACTAACAGGCTGCAGGTGATTGTTTTGAAGTTTGCACACTCAATACCGCAAGGCTTCATACATGACAGCTAATGAGCCAAAGAAATGTTTTAAAGCTTGTTCTTGGTTAGATATTTAACCTACATTTCAGAGATCTAAGTTGGTGTAAGGACTCTGTACCTTAAGTGCATATTTTGACTTGTGTGGAATTGTGACTAATTTCTTACACAAGTGAACTTGTGAATAGAACAACATCTGACCATCTCCTGACTGCTGCTGCTAAAGTCTTTCTTTTCTTTGGTGCTGTGAAACTCAAAGCAAACTTGAGCATGATGCATTCTGGATGACCTCAGTGGTACTTACTCTCCATTTGTAAGGAAACATGGTGTGATTAAATTAAACTGAGATTCTTATTTGTACATATTGATATATATTGAATTGTAATATATGCTTAATTGGAAAAGGACAGTTTTATTCCAAAAATAAATATAGCCTGAATTGTATTTTATTTTTTCTGAAATTTATGTTCTACTTTTTTATCTTTTCTGTCATTACCACCATTCATTGGATATTTTTTCTGCTAATATTCCCTATTTGTGAGAGGAGCAGAAAACAAACTAGTCCAAAAAGGGATCACTTGAAAAGCCTGGTATCTATGTTTATATGGGGGGCTTGTACAAGGAATCCTGCTCTGGGCTTGATTTTTATGTGTTGTATATTACCAGCAACTATCTCCAGTAGATTTTATTTCAGCATCATTTTGGCTGCAAGTTGTTGAATCTTACATAAAAAGCCTCCTGTGGCTGCACTTTAAACAATAGCATTTACTGCTGTGGATGCTGTAGTGCACCCTACCAAGTTACATATATATTGTAGAAGTTCTGTGCTATATACACTTTAACTTGCAATGCAGATTGGGCCCAATCTGGTGGTAACATTAGAAAGCAGACTTTTTATGATTCCCCCTCATTTTAGTCAAATACTCTTAACGACTTTAATTAATGGATTGTTTAGGATAGACATACATGGGCAGTGTGAAGTGATTTGTTATACTTTATGTCTAACAAAATAAGTTACATGAACCATATACTGAATAATCTGAAGGCATAGCAATGTGAAAAATTAATTTCAGCCACGTGATGTGACTGCAACCAAACTTGGTATAAACTGAATTCTGGCACAAAATTAGACTGCCCTAAGTTCTGACAGACTAGTGATATCATGCTATTAGTTAACAACATGTTTAAATCTACACTTACAACTAAATGCATCTTTAAAATTCCCTTTGGGCATAACTAACTAGTGAGTGTAGTCACTTTTCTTTACTGTGCCTACTTCATTCTATATCATCCATTATGCTAACAGACATTTTCACTAATTTATAACCATGTATTTCTTAGCAGCAAGCTGAATCCTAACCTTCTTGACCCAAAACAGAGATAATGAAGGATAGTTTAACAGACCTAAGCCTAACACAGACTTTCAGTCTATACAGATGCCCTAATATTATTATTACAAGGGAATAATGTCTGCTTGCTGGTATAACCACTATCAACCCATGCAAGATACATTTGGTGGTCTCTTTTCATTTCTCAGTGACTATTCACCAATGTTGTTCCACTGGACAGCTAAAAGCCAAAATGTCCATGATTCACCACTATAACTTCTGTATAACATGCACTCACTGTTTGGCAGGCTGATCTTTTATACAGTTGTTTCTTGTCATCTCCATTTGAACCTATGTCACATTTTGCAAGACTTTTTGTCTTAAGGAATACCTTCAAACAAAAATAAAAAGCACCCCAGAACATCCCCAGAACATATTAACTTAAACACACAAAAGTATGTACATCTTCAAATAATGAAGTTTAACCCTCCTTATAGAAACAACTGTCCCAAATCAACAGCTACACACACAGGCAAAACCTAAAAAAATAATGTTATCCATGGTAAGACACTTATTAAAACCTGTGCTGCTATTTACAATTATTGCTGTCTGTACTTTTCTTATCTTTTCAGAAACTGATAACATGTAGCCTTAAGAAAGAGTGCACTGGCTATCTTTAAATAAAACTAAATTACACACTGTTCTATTAAATACATTAAATATTTAGTTACTAGAAAAGCTGCTGTTTCTTATACACTTCCAATAATTTCAGACTTTATTTTTTACTGAAGTGCTTGCCCTTGTCCAGACCACTCGATTTATTGCCTTCAGCTTTTGTCAGCTTGTTTCCACGGAAACATAATATCAAAATGCAGAGCAGTCTTCAGCTCTAGTTTTCTCAACTACCACTGTGCATTTATTTACTTAAAGAAAACTGTTTGTTACATTGTGCTGAATTATTTTGTAATCCCCCCTTGCATTTACAAAAAAGCTTCTCATTAGATTAAGCCAAGGACATTTATCCAGATATTTACCTTTGCAAAATTAAAAGAAAATATTTTAATTCTACATATATTATACATGTATTATAATCAGTACAGTTTTATACCCCAGTCTCCACCCCAACATCCCAAGATTACAATCTATTGATTTAAAGAAGCTTTTGTCCAGCCTTTCTTCCCTTTTTGCATTGTAATGCCTACATTTCATATAACTAAAAAGGAAAGAGGGGCAAAAGTTGTTTCAGGTTACAACTTTGTTACTTAAGAAGTTAACTTGTGAGTGTTTCTGCCATTTCACACTGAGCTACTCGGATGAAGGAAGCTGATCTGTGATATATAACGTTAAGTATCCTGTTTTCTTGCTTATTTTTATGAGTTATTTATAGCGCTTTTATTGCCTGCATATATATTTCTAGCTAGTTTCACTGTGTGTGAGGTATTAACTAGTTATTTTCTATAATTGTTAAGCATCTGGTTGGGTTTGTTTGTTCTGATTTCCTGCTAAGGAGTGTGTCATATAACCTGTTTGCAGTTAAAAGCATTCTCATTTCTGTAGTTTTTTTTCTACCCAAGTAGTGTGGGTAGTATAGCATTGTCCATATTCAGGCTTGTGTTTTGGGCCTAGTTGTTTGTTAGTAGAGGCTGTGTGTCTGAGCACATGTTGCAGGCCATCGTAGTTTATCCAAAGCCAGTGTAGCATTTCAGTGAGAGTGAATTGTTTATGGTCATTGGCTGAATGGGGTTGACTGAACTACGGCTTGGAGTAAGCACCTCATTGGTTCTTTCAAGGTTTTTTTTAAAGCTGTTTCAGGTTTCAACTTTGTTACTTAAGAAGTTAACTTGTAAGTGTTTCTGCCATTTCACACTGAGCTACTCAGAGGAAGGAAGCTGATCTGTGATCTATAACATTAAGTATCCTGTTTTCTTGCTTATTTTTGTGAGTTATTTATAGCACTTTTATTGTCTGCATATACTTTTCTAGCTAGTTTCACTGTGTGTGAGGTATTAACTAGAAATTTTCTACAATTGTTAAGCATCTGGTTGGGTTTGTTTGTTGTTTACCACCCTCCCTCCCTGTTGGTATCCTGTTTTTTATAATTGGTGACTTTGCAGTTGCCCGCCCCTACTGTAAATTTGATCTGGGACACTCCTCCCAGTCTAGTGTCATTACCTCATTCTACCTAATCCAGGGAGAACATTTGAGAAGGCTAACCCACTTAGTTTCTGCTCCTCCTTTCCACTTTCCACTTTACAAAAATAAATAAATAAATAATTTTCTAAGCTCGTTTCCTGCCTTTCCTGTAAGTCGTCTAGCCCAGATACAGATTTGTTGTATCCAGGACTCTTTGTAAGCTTCTGAGCCCCCAAGTCTTTCTGTGTTGGAAGGAAGCCTTCTAGCTTAATTTTGTTAATTAGAACTAGCCATTTTTCTAGTTTCAGCACTCAAATCTGTTTCGTTGAGCTTGGCACTTGTTTAGAACTCATTGTAAGCAACAAATAAGCTACAAATTACTACAATACTCAACATTTCTCAATTGTCTAGAGGAAAACAGTTTTTAGTACTTAATAAATAAGCACCTATCCAGACATGTCTAAGGGTCAGCTACCAGTGTTTTCTCCTGTCTACCTGATGAATCTGGGTATCTTGGGGCAAAGCGGCAATTGCCTCATGTACACAGACAACCCTCTCCTCCTATCACCCAACACTACAACCTGTGAGAGATGCACTTATATAGCCAAACTGGAAGCAAAGCTCTCTTCACTCAAGACTGGACTAGACAGTCAAGAGGAGAAGGTAAACACTTGCACCATACCACACTCATCATATAGTCCCTCAAAATCTACACCACCAAAACACACACATAGAAACACAAAACACACACTTACATTCGCAGATGCTCTCAGTAAAAAACTACCCAAGAAACAGGGACCTCCAAAGCAGAAATGCAAGCAACCTCCATCCCCCAACATAGCCCTAATGACACATAGCCCACAAACTCAGTGTGCCACTTGACCACAGCCCATAAGGCATAACAACATACCCAACACTCTAGTCATAGGTGACTCTATAGTCAGGCACATTGATGTTCCACTCACTAAACAAAGAGAAAGTTACTATCAGCTGCCTGTCAGGTGCCAGGATCCGCCACATAATGCATGCACTCAGGTCATTCCATAACAAGTACAAATATGGCTCTGTCATTGTCCATGTTGGTGTGAATGACCTGAGACTAACCTCCCTGGACTACATGAAAAGAGACATGGAGGAGCTCTCTGATCTTGTAGCCCAGGTAGGTATGACCCTAGCCCTGAGTAGCATCCTGCCATCATCCAGAATGATACCACAGTACAATGACAAAATGACTGACTTCAACAATTGGCTAAGCCTCTGGTGTCATTCTAAGGGGATCCGGTATCTGTCTGCCTGGGATGACATGATTGACAAACCATGATGCTTTGCCAGAGATGGCCTGCACCTGTCACCCTTGGGATTCTGGATACTAGCTAAGGCTCTTGCCACCCCTATAGTGCCTTTTTTAGGCAAGGTTCAAATGACAAATTCACCACCATAACAGGTACAAGCAAGCAAAATCTGAGGGTAATGCTACTTACTGCTAGAAGTCTAAACCTCAAAATGCACTCACTTGAGGCACTCCTTAAAATGGAAAACATCGACATCTGTGTAGTGACAAAGACCTGGTTCAAGGTTCCAGAGAGCACCCCTGCATTACCAGGCTATAATTCATACCACACCTTTCGGCCACCTAACCTGGACCAAAACACTAAAGGCAGAGACGTGTCCATATTCATTAAGGATATCCACACCTCCAGGCTATTTGCTCAGCATAATGCATCCGAGATTATCCAAGTGCAACTAACTTTGGGCATGACCACAATCCAAATTGTAGCTTGCTACAGATCCCCCACCATGCCCCAGGATTCCCACTCCTCATTTCTTGATACACTGGAAAATATTAGGATACAACCTAATACCCTAATAATGGGCAATTTTAACTACCCCACCATTAACTGGGAAAACTACTCATGTACCAACTCTTGTGCTCAACGTTTTCTGGAATTCATAAATTCCAATGCCTTGGATCAACTTATACACCCCCCCACCAGGGGCAGCAATATCCTAGACCTGGTCATTACCAACATGGGCAACCGGTGTTCCACACCAGAGGTCAGTTCCCCATTGGTCAGATCTGACCACAAGCTAATCACCCTAGACATTCACATCCCACCCCCACCCCATTAGGGAAACCACCGTAAAAAAATTCTCCAAAGCCAACTTCTCACTTCTTAAGACAGAAGTGGCAAACTTCATGACACCCATGCTGACGGACAATAGAGGTATGACTGCTGAATCCTATACAAATGCACTTTATAAGCACTTGCATGAGTGCGTGGATCATGCAATCCCTAACAGAACCAAGATGCTATCCTCCAAAAAAAGGAAGCCAATCTGGTGGTCCCCTGCCATAAACAAACTCTACAACAGAAGAAAGAAACTGCTGCAAAAAAGAGTAAAATTCCATGATTGGAGGAACTCTGTGGTCAGCCTCCGTAAGAAGCTGAGATCCCTCATAAAATCCTCCAAAGCTAGTTACAAAAACAAAATTGCCACTGATTCTAAAGACAACCACAAAGCATTCTATAGCTATGTCAAGAATCTTAATGGCAACACTCAGATATGCTCTGAATTACAGAACAATGGCATGAAATATACAGAACCAACTGATATTGCCATCCTGGCAGATAGGTTCAGTGCTAACTTTACCTCTCTCTCACCCCCTAAAGGGCCCATCTCTATACCGGAAGAATGCAAAGTTCCTGTAATCATGGCTGCATAGGTAAAAACACACTCTCCAAAGCTAAGAACACAGCATCCATGGGACCTGACAACATCCCAGGCTGTGTACTATATGAACTACAGAACTAACTGGCACCCCACCTAAGTATCATGTTCAGTCATAGCCTCACTTCCGACTTTGTGCCCACTGAATGGTGCACAGCAACTGTTATCCCACTCCACAAAGGTGGAGCCACCATGGACCCTGGGAACTACCGCCCCATCAGCCTGATGAGCCTGGTCTGCAAGGCTATGGAACATATCATCATGGAACTTATAAACAATGACATCGGTAATCTCCAAACTCTGGACCCCACCCAGTTCGGGTTTGTAAAAGGCAGATCATGTCTCCTAAACTTGATAGACTTCTTTGAAGCGGTCACCAAAGCCGTAGATGAGGGTAAGGTGGTTCACACAGCCTATCTAGATCTTGCCAAGGCTTTCAACACCATACCCCACTCTGGAATTATAGATAAACTCACTAAACTAGGTATAAATCCCTATGTCACAAGATGGGTTGCCAACTGGCTCACTGACAGAACCCAAACTGTGAAAGTAGCAGACTCTAAATCCAACTTCAGACCAGTGACAAGTGGAGTACCACAGGGTTCAGTCCTGGGTCCTCTCCTGTTTGGTATCTACTTCTCTTAAGTACAGGCTAACACAGAAGGTCTTTGTCTAACAAAGTTCACAGATTACTGCAAACTAGGAGCCATAATCAAAACTCCTAACGATGTGGACATCCTACAAAAGGGCCTCACTGAGACAGATGCCTGGTATTAAAGCCATGGCCTCAAGCTCAATGCCAAAAAGTGCATTGTCATCCCTCTGTACCCATGAACTACCACATAGATGATAGTCTACTTAACACCGAAAGTGTGATAAGAGACCTTAGGACACAGGTGGACAGTAGTCTCTCCTTTGATAATCACATTGCCACAGTAGTCAGGAAATCCTTCTACGTGGCACACCTCATCACAAAAGGTTTCTCATCCAGGAAAAAAGAGGTCATTGTTCCCCTCTACTCATCACTCATTAGACACATTATAGAGTACAATGCCCCTTTTGGTATGTACCTCACAAGACATTTACAACAACTGGAAAGGCTACAGAAATACCTTACAAAGAGGATTACCAGCCTCAAACAGATGCCCTACGCAAACCGTCTCAAAAAACTCCAGCTTTACTCTGCCACATATCGCCTACTCAGAGGTGATCTCTGCCTAACACACAAAGGTATGTCAAACCCACAGCTATTGGACATGCTCTACTTAAAAAAATCCCAATCCCTCCGAGCTACATGCTCTAGGGACCTAAACCTTGTCACCACAATAAACAGAACATGCTGGAGGGATAGATTCCTGTCCCAGAGACCTCCCATACTCTGGAACAAACTAACTATCTATATCAAACAAAGCTCCTCATTAGCACTCTTCAAGAAAAATCTTGATGATTGGATGGGAGATAGGAAATTCACCCCGGGGTTCAGTTCTGTGGCTCTGCTTGACAGGGGCACAGGAAAATAATTTTCTTGGGTGGCAAAAGCTAGGGTACCGTTTGGCTAGACTTTTATAGACCCTAGGGCCAATAGCCTAGTACTTACCTATGAACCTATGAAAAAATGTAACAGTCTACATTACTGTCTTTGCCACATACAACAACCACAAAAATTATTTTGCTATATCACATGCAATTTATATCATAAAATGTTTTGCACATATACTGTTAAAACAAACATTGTTTTACTTACAGTTCCTTTTCCCCTCTATCTCCCTCTTTTTTTCATTGTGGTGTCCTTCCAAACATTAATGACACAAAGTGGGGCATATGCCTGTCAGTCCCCCCAACAAGTTTAATAATGTCGACAAAAATCCCATCTTTCTCAGTCACTTTTCTTGTAAAGCCATATTTCATAAATGTGATTGATGTTTTATAGTCTCACATTTATTCACTAATTTCAGTGTCGCTGGTCTTCTTCCTGATCATCTCCATCTTCCAGCCTGAGACTATGGTTCAAGTACAAGATATTCCCGATCCTCCTAGTTAACTCCTGTGTTTTTTTTTTCGGTCTCTCAAGCATTGTCCTTTGATTCATTAGAAACGGTCTCACTGACAAAGTTTCTCTATGAGCCTTACTATCAGAACAATGAGAAGCAGAGTCCCTTTCTGTTTGATGGCTCACCTCTCGTTTGATAAACTTTTGTATTTACTCTTAGCATGTTCTGCTTTAAAAAATTACTTTTGAAAAATATTCTGAAGACAGCTGGATACAGCAACTTGAATCTTGCACTTGTTTCTCACCATTCCCTGATTCCTGGAATAAATTTGTTTCTCTTCTGCCTGGTGTACAGTGAACAATCATTTTCCACAAACACTCTGTTGTCCTTGACTTTTAATAATTTGTCCTTTTGTCAGGATCAACTCTTTCTGCTGGTAGGATTGCACCTTTCCTAATACAGATCTTGGCTGCTTTCTCATCGCCAGGTTTGAGGTATAAATGCAATGTGCCCCATCAATTAACAGATCTTGTAGTGGAATACCAGTCCAGTTGCTTATCTGTGCCTTCATAAAATTAATACATTATGTTCCTTTCAGTTTCTGTGGTACAACAGAAACTCTCAGGTTTTCCCTAAGCGCTCTGTCCTCTAATTCAACCATTTTTTGAAACATCTCTTCTTGAGCAGTTTCATACTCAGCCAGCCTTTTCTTCATTTTGACCTCTGATTTTTGCAGTTATAGTGAAACAGGTCCTGGCCTTCGTCTTTCAATTTCTTTTTTTATACTGGGAGAACAGTGTGCAGCCATCTTGGAAAGCCTCCATGCTTTGTCCCCTTGATCATATTAATTTATTTTTTCCTTTTTCCTTTCATTCCATTTTACTTTATTTTTTAATAAGGTACAACCTGGACTCTGTGGAATGCTTATTCATTTAAAGGCTTCTAGCATGTCGTCGCTTTGTCTCATTTAAAGACTGTATGTGTCGATCTTTTCTAATCTGTTTATACCTAGCGGTGATCTTTCCTAACATGCATCATGAGATTCCACCAGCCTTCCTTGCTGCTGTCTCATAATGCTTGCTTACATTGTCTTATTTAATATGACTATACCTAGGTTGCTTCCTGCATTTGTTTTTGCTACACGTTCTTCATTCATAGACTCATAGAATCATAAATTGTTACTAGACTAATGGCCCGGAGTGGGACTTTCTAAACTTAGCCAACTTTTCCGAAAATAATGATGATGTCCTGTATCAGAATAGGGCATTCATAAGCTATCTCTGCCCATAAAGGACATGGGTGCCAGGCCTGGTGTAAATTTCCTATTCCTTGTCCACTGGTCTAGGTTATGCTTAAAATGGGTAATTAGACAAACTCACCTTAACATGGATGTTAAGTCTGTTCCATAGGAGGGGCAGTCTCTGAGACACATATCAGTCTTTCCAGCATGTTCTGTTTAAGTCAGAGACAAAATCATGATTAATTCCAGATAAATTATTTAGTTTTGCATTGAATTTAGATGGACCTGCTTAGATTGCTCCTTCAGTCTGGACAAGTCTTTACTTGCTATGTATTCTTGTGACTCAGCCTTGTTGCACAAATTTGTGTTATTAGCAAAGGGTAATTTTTTCTTGAATTCCATTTACTGTTATTTTAGGTTATGTTATTATTTAGCCTATATTTTGCTCCTATCACCACCATAGAATCTACATAAAGATTGTATAACTCATTCACTAATATTTTGTGTAGCATTATACTAAATGTTTTCCTAAAATGAAAGTATACACTTGCTGTGAATACAAAAAGCGAACATTTTGAAAATGTATTAAGAAGTAGATTTATTGGAAGAGGGGATAATTCTTTCTTTTTCAATGTGCTGAGTCCTTGGAGTAGATTGTATTAATTACAGGGTTACAGGAGATGAATACCTTGCAATGGATGTTGGTGGCTTCACCCCCATTAAAAAAATCTCATACTGGTGTGGAATTTGAAATAATGTTCAAAGCAACATCATGGACTCTACTGAAGCTTAACAGAACAACATCCACAAAGCCTTTATGATTTAATGATTTGATTAAACAATCAAAGAATATGTTTGATCTGTCTATCTATAATGACCTTCCTGCTGTGAATCTGTGCTGATGTCCTGTGCCTTATTGATGTCTGAATCATATTTGTCTGCTTCATTTCATATCACTTCATCAAAGCCCAAACAGTTGAGTAATAGATCCAAACATATTTTAATGAAAGGAATTATGACCTGCTACAAAACTTGATAACCTCAGAAGTACTAATATTAGTTAAAGGACCTGTCCCCTACCTGAGAGTGCAGGCCTTTGTCTTCCATATAAAAAGCCTTTCATATGAAGCTGATTTTGTCTGCTTGGTCCGATCAATCAGACCTCATTTAAGTGGCTGATTGAATTTATCCTGTCCATGCCAGATATTCATACAGTTTTAACTCTTCAGTGAGTCTATAGTTTGCCTTACAACTGAAGCCAGATGACAGACAGCTAATCTCTGCAATTAGTCATGTGAAGATGGTTCACATCTTTCTCATTATGGTTTCATGAATCACAGTTTGTTGAAAAGGATTGGTTACTGTTATTATCAGTTCTATGAAAACTGCATTGTAAATTCCTTTTTGTTTTTTGGACTTCTGTAAAAAGACTGACATTAGCTTTCATATGCAAATAGTCTTGGCTGGATTTGATTGATATCCTGTTTCTTAATTAGTGATTATTGAGCAATATTTATTTTTCAGTTTCATTTTCCAAAATCATTTTTTTCCATTCGTTCCATTTTGTTTAGTTTCATTAGCCCTCCTCAAATTATTACTTTCTAAATTATTGCCTCAAATGGCAGATCAGTACAGACATCCACTGATGACATCGTCTTTTTACTTCTTTTTTTAACGATTTTTATTGGTTGTCATATTGATTACATAAAATTATTTCAACAACTCAAAATATAGCTTTCTTGTTATAGTAATATTAAAACTTATCAAAAAACTTTGAAGAATCTTTTTCATAATATTAAACTTTATCATTGTTTTTAATTTAATCTATTATGAGGTTCTGAAAACCACAACAAACACTGTAACCAACATGAATAGTGAGTAATAAATAACACCATCTCCTGTACAAGACATGGCATTTCTCAGAGAAACTGACATATATAAATGATTAGTATGCAGATAGCAAAATAAAAATAATAGGAACAGAAGGCGTAGCATACAAGTACACTAATACCTTACAAACTGAGGGAAGAGAACTGTTAGCTCTTCTGTCTCAACTATAATACAATCCTTGTCATCTAAACATATTAGAGTTTTGTGTACTTTAATGAAAATGATTTTTTTTTTGTCTTTGGAAATAAATAATTCTACCAAAAGAAGGGGATAGCAGTGGGGCCAGAAATGCCTCCAATTATTGCTAATCTCAAATTTTCACAATGGGACTATGATATTCTTTATAAAATTGACTCGTTTAAGAATGTGCTGTTTTTTACTATATTTATTTATGGTTTATTTTTAGGTGGTCTGGATCTAGTTTAGAATTGAACTCATCTACCGATGACCTCAGCCTAGTCATGTTTTCCTGAAGTTAATGTCAAATATTGCCACTAACAAAAAACAGATTCCTGATCAGAAGATTAAGTTGTAATTCTTTATTTTTGAATATTTATTAAATTATCAACTTTTAAACATCACAAGTAGACACACATTAATAGAAAAGCAAACAAACCATAGCAACAGTCTCCATTGTTATTTTCAAACTGTATGCATATATGTTTTTCTTTTTTAACAATTTTCATTCACTACAACATTGCATAAGTTGCACAATTCCTGCCTTCCATTAAACCTGACTCCTGTTGCTTTTTCCACACATACTGTTCCCACAAATTCCATTTATTTCTATGTAATTTGCTCCTTCCCCTTTCTAAAGATCCTACTCCCATTTCATTTATGTTGCTTACAATATACAATTACAATGGATCTGAATTTTTGTTTCCATTTTGTTATACTTACTTTTTTGGCAGCCAACAGCATTAAAACTATAGAACTGAGTGAATTTGGACTGTCATGAATCTGGTTTTAAGGTGTGCGGAAATTAAACCTTTTTTAATTCTTATTTGCATTTTGGCAATGAAACTGTACCACATAAAAAGAAATGCACTAAAATGTCAGTATCTGAGATTATCTAGAGTTTCATTAGCCAACAAAGCTGATCAACAAGGATAAACATTGTTCAGGGGTATTTTATTTAGGGGGGGGGGGGTTCCCAGACAGGTTAGTTCACTCTTTTAATTTGGAAGTCTCTAGCACTAGGCATGCTAAGTACCCTTTCAGTTTTTAAAAGGCAGCTGCATGAGAAGGGATGGTGAACAAGTACAGAATGGTGGTGTTAATTTGATTCACTTATTTGCCTTTTCCATTCTTGATATTCCTTTGCTGTAAAAGGTATAATCAAGAAAAGACGGAAGGTAACTGTAGGTAATGATGAGATGCCAGAGGTCATTGAGGCAGCCCCATCTTTTTTCTTTCAAAAGAAGTTACCGCATCAAATATTTAATAAAATCCAATGGTGCCCCTAAATAGGTCAGAAACAGAAAAAGGAGTATATTTATGTGTTGGGTATAGCTTCAGCACATTAAGTGAGTGTTTTTCTGTTCAGAAGTTTGCTCATACATAGAATTGTTAATACAAGTAGTTGGTGTTTAGTGAGGTACAGTGGTTGTGCTACTGCTGTTTTGCCAAAACCGACAGAAAACTAGAGCAATGCATATATGATCCGCAGTATGTTTTTTATACCAGAAATGACTGCAATGCATATTTGAAATATAGCAAATGCTATTCATAACATATAAAAAAATTGTGTTATTGAACAAGGTTTGTCAGGTAAAAGGAAATTAATTATGGCAGATGATTTTAAATATTGGCAGCTAACAATGGCTATGCTAACTTCAAGCATATTTTGCAGTCAAGATATATAAATTGAGTATTTAATTAAGCTACATCATTCAGTGTAGTAGTCATGCACCTGACTCTTCTTATAAAGAGGGTTTGTTCAAATCTTATAGACTCAATTTTTATATTTTTTGTTTATTCATTTCCGTGTTAATTTTAATGTTGGTGTTGATCTGTTGTGGTAAGTCAAATGATTTATTGTATTTATTTTAGTTCTGCCTTTATTCTAATAAAGTCTCAATAAAGAAGAGATGACAGCACTCAAGCACTCAAAAGGAAAATTTGCTGCCTGGTTTGGTTATCCACAGTGTTTGAATTATCATCACCATCCATGTAAAAAGCACCATGGTGTATATATTACTAATTGTTTGCCAGTAATTATGTAGATATTCAGTATTTCCATATGCACATTTATATTTTCAAAACCTAACTTACAAACTAAATAACAGCATCAGATGAAACCTTAGATCTGTTGGATGAAATTGCCATTCGTATTGAGTATTATTTATACTGTTAATATAATACAGCTATAAATAATTGTTTATATTTCTCTATTTATATTCCTATTATGCAGAAACATAGAAGAAATTACAATACATCAAACAATAAAGAAGATTCGGTACATTAAAAACCAAGGGGGAAACATTTATATTTCCGCATATAGATTTATGTTGATTTTACCTTTTTTTGAAATGTGTTTCTTAATGCAGCCATAGAGTGCTGATAATTTGATTTTATTTCATTATCTTTACAGTCATGGACTTTTGTGTTATATATTTGCTGTGATGCATTCAATTCTGCTACTGTTTGTTATATTTTATGTATACTGGTTAGTTTTAACATTGTTGCTTCATTGTTCAGTAATTATTCAAACATCAACACCTCTTCTCCCACTGCACCTGGACTTTGACATTGCTTTAAAACTGTTCAATATTTCATTCATCATCGTCTCTGCATTATTCTTTTACACTGTGGCATTTGGTAAAATTCATGTTTGGCTAATTACCAAAACATCGAACACAGATGTCTAAAACCTCATTGACTGAAAACTCATTTGTACAAATCACAATTAATAGAAAGCAGCATGGAGAGGAAAGTACCTTAAAACTTTTTTTTTTTTTGAGGGGGAGAGAATGCCTATAGTAGTATCTACTCTAATAATTTCACTGCTGTAGACATTCTCTAATTTTGTTTAGTGATCACATGTTTTTACAAATTAGCATTTCTGAAAATTCCCAGCAGTCCACAACTACATGCACTGCCAGAATACAACCACAACAATTATCTTATTGCTTAGATCTGTTGACTTCAACCCCTCTGCATATTAGATTTAGACTCCGCTGCACAATATTTCAATGTCTGTAACATACTGAGAAACATTGCATCCTTTATAATTAAAAGTATTTATAAAATATTACCCTGGATCACTTGTAGTTTATTGAAAATGCTACAAGAATATGATTCTATGTGGCACCAATACAACATATCTAATCTTCCTATCCTCCTTAACTACTTTATATAACCCAGCAATAAATTCAAATCCCTTATCATTGAAATGAAAGAGAGTATTATGTCTTAAGGAACTGAAACAGCAGCGTAAATAACCAAAAATGAAAAGGTGGCGTGAAAATGCGAACGCTGAATGCCCAAGAACCAGGTAGATGCTGCTGAATAAATCTTCAAATGCTAGTAGCAACACAGTGGTCAAGTACCAAGCACGAACAGTAGAACATTCTTTTATTGTAACAGATTAAAAGGTTTAGCGCTTTCACCTACTGGAAACGTAGGCTTCTTCAGAAGAAGCCTACATTTCCAGTAGGTGAAAGCGCTAAACCTTTTAATCTGTTACAATAAAAGAATTTTCTACTGTTCGTGCTTGGTACTTGACCACTGTGTTGCTACTAGCATTTGGATGTCTTAAGGAAGGAAATCAGCTGTTGCAACCCACTCCCCCCTCCACACCCACCCACACACACACAAAATTGAGACATTATAAACTGCTTAATCTAATCATCTTTATTAAAACTCCCGCCCCAACCCCTCTCCAAATGACTGACCTCAACAAGTCACAAGAAAATGTAATTAAGATTTCTCATATTTAGTTCAACAACCCCCAAATGGTTGCCACTCTCTTCCTAAAACTAACCTCAGTAACTGAAATGCAATCTTGAAATATAAACTTGTACATCTGATACCCATCCCAGCAAGATATAAAATGCTAATTTAACCTCCTTCCAGTTCCTTTAAAGTCCTTCCCTGCATGTCACAAGCCTCTGAAGCCAGTTACTGCATTCAATTACAAGGGCTCAGCTAAGCAAAAACAAAAAACAAACTCCAGAAACTGTGCTATCAAAATAATATAGCGTAGGTGTTTTAATTATTTGATTTTTATACAGCGATAAACCTTTGTAGGCAGCACTGGCATGCATAACATTTGGACAACAGCTATAGGCAATACGTATTTCGTCCCTACTGCCTAACCCTCCCAGACTCACATACTTTTCCTCAGCTCACACTAACTTCAAATTAAGGGTTAATAACAACTAGTTTGCTTAACAGCAGTGTGCATTTGCATACCTGCCGTGCGGTACTCCTGTAGCCCAAGCTTAACAGAAAGCAGGACCATAAACACCAAAGGCATTTTCACAACATATAACATTAGCAACAGGTTCTTACCTAGCTGTCAGTTGTTTTTTTTTTGTTTGTACCACAGTGTTCAAGGAGGGGGGGGGTGCAACCTGCTCCATTCATCCTCGCTTAAGCTCACGCTCACTCCACTTCCCTACCCTACCCCCATTCCCACCCACTTCAGCTTTCAATACATTTATATCCCTTTAGCCACACCCCTTTACACTCTGACCAATCCCTTTCCATCACTTCCTCTCAAATAATAGCCTTTTTATACCCCTATAGTATCTCTCAATATGTCTCCTTCTTTAAACATTTCCATACCATTATGCTCTCTTTTCTTAACCCTCTCTCTTCTCACTCTAAGTGCAACCTTAAATCTGTACTCACCATCTCCATGCACAAATTATGCATCCAGCTCCACCTTCTCCCCTCAAGATTACTACTTTGATATTACCCCCAGCCTATATCACATAGACTATCTTCTTCCTGCAAGGAAATGTATTCTCTACACCAACTATTCCCTACACTATTTTCTCAATTCCATTGACTCCATTCCCCACTATATCTCTGATAACTTATCTTATATTTCACACCATCTATCCTACTTTTTCTCTTTCCTCATCTGTTCAGGAGACATCCACCCAAACCCTGGGACCAACAATACTCCCTCCCCATCTCAAGCTATCTCTGCTACATGTCCCAAAACTGTTCACATTACTACCCTAAACTTCCAAAGTTTCTGCAATAAATCCTCTGAACTGCAAGCCTGGCTCTCTCAAAACAAAAACAATATCCTAGCCGCTACATAAACCTGGCTAAAGCCTTCTATTCAGGCCTCAGAGTTTCTCCCACCAAACTTTAATATAATCAAAGTGGATAAATAAGAAAGGTGGTGGTGTTACAATCATCTACCCCAATACTCTAAACATCACTCCTTTCAAACAGTCCCTCAATTCCAAAACGCTGAAATTTTGATTTCCTTTTTGGATATTAACAGCTCAAACATCTCTGTATTATTGTCATTTATATACCTATATACCTCCTAGAAATAATATAACCATCTTAGAAAATATCCTTTCTTAGATCTCCTTTACCATAAAAAACAAAACTATTATACTTGGCGACATGAACATTGACTGGGCTTCTGTTTCCTCCATACATTCATCCCCCAGCATAAATTTTTTAACTTCATGCAACTTATCTCCACCCCCACTAGGTACAATAATAAAACAAATGAAGGCAGAATCTTATACTGGATTCTAGTCACCGACCATTCCAAATACACCATTTCAGGCACCATGCTCAACTCTATTAGTGACCATCTCCTGGCCTATGCTGTCCATGCCTACTCCTCCACTAATAAAGTCCATAATACTAAAATTGCCCAAAATCTTTCAAAATTTAATCCTATCATTTTCAACAACATCCTAAAAATTATTAACTGGAATAGTCTTAAAATTCTCCCATTAGATGATGCTCTTCTTCATTTCAATGACACTTTTCTAAATATCTTGTCTTGCACAGTCTCACTCCCTCTAGAAGCAAAACAGTCAAAATAAATCATGCCACTTGGTTAACAAGATCCATCAAAGAACTAAAGACTCTCAGAGATAAAGTCTGGAAAACCTGGCTTAAATCTAAAAACCCATCAGACCTCATTTACTATAAACAGCTCTGAAATCAAGCCAAAAAGCTAATTTCTAAAGACAAACAGCAATACCTCTACAACCAGAATCAAATAGGAAACCTAACCCCATCCATAAATAATCTCCTACATCCTGGAACTAAACCTAATCCCTGCTGGCGCCCTGACATGCCTCCAGAACAAATAGCCAATATTTGTAACACCTACTTTATAGACACCATTGCCAACATTACTGCATCCTTCTCCACTGCTCTCCTTAATATTTCTACTCCCACAACTACATCATCCCACTGCCCCTCACAGCACTCCACTAACCCCATTAATACCTCACAAATCTTGGATCACACTTTTCCAAGCACTAATACTCTATCTTCAATTTCCTTACAACAGTCTCCACACCCACAGTTCAACTTCTCTCCCATCCCTACCTCCTTCATTAAAAATCTACTGTCAAAATTAAAACCAGGTTCAAACTCATCTGATAAAATCCCTGCCAATTTCCAAAAATCAGTGATGATACTGTGGCCTACCCCATTAGTATTCTAACCGATAGATCAGTTCTTGAATCTTATATTCCCTGTCTTTGGAAAAAAATCAATCATTGTCCCTCTCCATAAAAGTGGCCCCTCAATTGATGTCTCCAACTTTCATCCCATCACTATACTTTCCTTTATTAAGCCCTTAACAAATGTGTGCAAAAACATCTCCTAGATTATCTTAACACAAACAAGATCCTCCCCTCAACACAGTATGGCTTCTAACCAGGTCACATCACATCCTCTGCACTGATTTAATTCCTAGACATAGTCAACAAATCTAGAGATTCAGGGCACATTGTGTCTGCTCTATTCTTAGAGCTGTCAAAAGCATTTGACATAATCTCTCATCCTATCCTCTTATCTCAGCTATCTAACATAGTATTATCTCCACAGGCAATCAGCTGGTTTCAAAGTTCTCTCTCCAAAAGAGAACACACTGCAAATTGGCACAATTTAATTTCCCCCTATCTTCTTAATTCCACAGGCATCCCCCAAGGTTCCATCTTAGGCACTCTGCTCTTTAATATTTTCATTAATAATCTCACCTTGGCTATCTCACAGGGCTCCCTTGTCCAATATGCATATGATTCGACCATAGTCTGCTCTGCACCAAATGCAACAAATCTTTATCAAAATACCCAGGCAGCTTTTTCCTCTGTGGAGACTTGACTTCACACTAACCATATTTCTCTTAACCCAAAAAAAAACTTATGATTTTCATGCCCAGGAAACATTCCCATATAAATAAACCCAACCTCAACAATTACTCACTCAGTGCTACAAAAATTGAGTTAGTGGCCCACACCAAATTGCTAGGAGTAATAATAGGTGAAAACCTCAAATTTGACTTACATATTCAAAATAATATATCTAAGACCCATAAGAAGCTAGGACTGCTCTATAGACATGGTAAGTTCCTCTCCCTGCCATCCAAACTAACTTTAGCACAAACATTCCTGATGCCTTCTCTAACTCACGATGCTCCACTGTTTGCCATTCTGCAGTCTTCCCTACAAATAAAATTAGAAATTTGCTACAATAAGATGACTAAATTCACTGTGAACACCCGCCACTCAACTCACCACTGTATTGCCCTACAAAAGTTACAATGGACTGAACTTCCCCACTACTTACTATTCCTCCAGCTTACAGTTACTCACAAATGTATTTATAAACCACAAATCTGCCCACACTAAACTCACTACTCACCCTCTACAACACAACTAAGCCATTATGATCTGGACAACAGCAGGTTCATCAAGTCCTTAAACCTAGATTACCTGCAGGACAGCTATTATACTCTTGGCCCATGGCTAAAAAATGGAATTCCCTGCCTACAGCCATCCACCTTCAGCATAATCCTAACAACTTTAAAACTCCTCTTCAAAACCACTTAGTCTCCAATTAGATAAGTAACTGCTCTATTTCCTCCTCCGCTGTTACCTAATTTTTCCACTGAACTTGGTCAGTCCTCCCCTAGTCCCTGCTAACATCTCTTATCTATTGCATTAATATAGCCTATCTGCTAACAAATTCCCTATTAAACCTACCCCTATTTTCAACCCTCCTACCTCTCCTAAACAGCTACTACCTTTTCTTGCCTGCTCTCTATAACTTGCATTCTACTGCTACATTTTATTTAGTAGTATAACTCAACACTATCATTTCAGCCAATTTGCATTTTATAGTCCATTTATTCCTTGTATTGTCTAATGCCTTATTGATGTTGCTCAACCCAGTACTCCATTGTTGTAAATGTAAATACTGTATCTATATACTTGTATTTATGATCCTTAGGCATCTATTTGAATATTATTTTGTATAATTTTCAAGCAACTTATTTTATGTAAATCTTGTAAACTGTCCTTAAAAAAATTGATTACGTTTTGCTTATGTACAACTTGGAGCTTTTCTCCCCGGGCCTCCACTGAAAATCTTTTTTTTTTTCTGGCCCAGTGGACTTTCCCGATAATCAAATGCCAATAAATAAAAATAAAATAAATAATAATAAAGAAACTTAAATTGTCCTCTTGTGGCTCAGATAATATACATCCTTATTACCTTAAGAAAGTACAGAAAAAATGTTAATCAACAGTTCTCCAAAAGAATTGCATCATTCTTACGAATCATCTTTCATAACACCCCTCCATAATGGAGGTCTCTTATCTAGGACAAAACAGACCAATTCCTTCTTAAGATAAGGAATCCAGTGAAGGATGATAAATTTACTGGGAGTTTTGTTTGTTCAACTTGTAGTTCTTACAAGCTGAAAAAGACTGAAAGGTTAGGGTTGGAAGTTGGTGTGGTTTTTGAATGCTTGGTGCCAGCCTACGTCGAAATCTCCAAGTAGTAATTCATTTGATATATTGTTTATGATAAGAATTTCTGTAGTAGCTTTGGGAGTAGCATGGAGGTCATAGTGGTATAGGGTTGCCACCTTTTATCATGACTTAAACCGGAGTAAAGCCACACCTCTTGCATCACCAGTAACCCCGCCCATCCCACCCCCTCTCCTGCCCACATGCCTCCCATTTTGTGACATCATGGCGACATCACCTAATGGAGAAAACCCTCTTTTTCCATTCCTGCTGTGTGCTTTTGGCTGATTTACTATGCTTTTCTGTAAAAAAGCATGGTAAATCAGTTGATTTACAAACTCCAATAGTCTGTTTCCTTTTTGAAACAGGATACCGGAGTTTGCACAGTGTTTTCCAGACTACCAGAGAATCAGTTTGATTTCTGGATAGTCCGGAAAAAAAACAGAGGGGTGGCAACCCTTTAGTGGTAAACAATTACTGGTCATTTAGCTAGATAACACCTTCATAAGATAAGGAAACTGTCAACAGTTGTGGTGGAAGGTGACTAGATAGGGCAGGTAGATTGAGCCAATCAAATGTAAAGCTTCAGTGCACTTTGGTGTGCTCTGTCTGAAGTGACTGTTTTACAGCTTATGAAAATGGTTCTGAAATCAAGTATGTGAAGTTTTAACCAAGTTTTGGAAATCCCTAGTATAACTGAACTGTAGAGGATAATCCATGTATGCAGCTGAGGAAATGTCTTACATATGCTTCTTGCATTATTGTAAGCAATTCTGAAGTATAGTTTACAATACTAATTGCGATGTGAAAGAGAATTTAATAAGCTATTAAAAATTCATGTTCTAAGGTTGGAATAAATGCCAGTTAACTCTAGGAGTGAGTGGTTATCGAAGGGAGGAATGCAGCTAGGTGTGGATTTATTTGTGGGTTGTCTTATTTCTGATGAGTATATTTGGGGCATTGAAATATTATTTGATAAGACTTTGAACTATGGGTATGCATTTGTAGGACTGGTGACTACATTAATGAAGTTTTAAAGTGCTTGGAACGTATGCAGGAAGTAGTGAATATTATTTTTAAATGGTATTGGCATAAAGGAAAGTAACTATAATACTTTAAGTGCAGATAATAGTTACAGAAAAGCAATCTTTTGATCACAATATGTAAAATATGATTCTAATGCCACATGTATAGTGTATATTTTGGTTGTAGAAATATTATTAAGATGTCATTAAATGTATGCTAAATAGAACCTTGTATTGAATTTAGTTGGTTTAGGCTTTAAGCTCTGACAAATTAGGGTGGTGGCATTTTTAGTGTGCTTAGTAATAATATCACCTAGCCACATAATTTGATGTAAGTATAAAGAAAAAGATTTTACAGGGTGGGTGGGATAAGTAATTGGTAAAATAAGGGCATTAGCTGGATGCATATCTTTTAAAGAGACAATCTATGTCTTACACCATCCTCTGGAAAGCATTACATCAGTTTAATAGGAGGCTAGAATAGCAATAGCTAAGTTAGCTGAAAGTATTTAACTTAAGGGGTTTTAAAGACTGTGCTCAAAGTTATTAAAACTATTAAGGTTGAGCCATCTCACTACTTCTTTGACCTTACTGTGTCGATAGTGTCCTTAATGATATAAAAGGTCAATAGAGACCACACTATTGATTACCATAGATTTTTATCAAATAATGTGGCTAAGCATGCTGCAACCCCCCCCCCCTCTCTCTCTCTTTCTATGTATTTGTCAGTGTATTTCTCTGTCTGTCGATCTATCTAAGTATTTATCTATATCATAGAATAGTCCTAATTTTGCACCATGTGTGAAATGTGGATCTGGTCATTTCTGGAAACAGCATAAACAGCATAGTTATATAATTCTTGTTTTAGTTTGGGATATTTTTATCACAAATGACCAGTTGCTGGTTTTGTTCATTTTTTATTTCTTTGTCAATGCAATTATAAATGTCTGGTCAATTTTTATTATTTTTTTCTTAAACAGTGCAAATCAATATACCCTACAATACATTCTCTACTATTATATACCAACAGACACAAATGTTATGCAAACTAACATTCAGCACAGACAATTGTGCTTTCTGAGGGTAACATAAATATAGGAAAGGGCCCCTTCACAACTTGGACAGTCACTTATCTTACTTATCTTATGAGACAGCCTTACATCTCAAAAAAAGATAACTACTAGAGTTCTGTTTCCCTGATCCCAGCTCTGAAAAAGTCCATTTCCTGGAATCATTTCATATTATTAAACTGCACAGCAAGCATATAGTTATGTTAGCTATTTTTACTAGTATTACTCTTTTTTCTTTAACTTTCTATCTCCTTCCTGTATTTGTACAAATCTGAAGTTAGAAAGTAAAAATACGAGTCTGTAGATGGAAAGCCCCCCACACAGAAAGTGCTGAAGGGCTTGCTCCCTGCAAAAAATAAAAAATAAATAAAAAAAAATATTTCAAACAGCTCAAGTCTGACTCACTCAACTTGCCAAATACTTGCTGTTCTCGAGGCAAAGTTTTCCTGAATATCTGACTAAATGCAAACTATATGGTCCAACCTCTAATAATGCAAAGACTTTTCTCATATAGAACCTATTCTACCTAAGGCATGACTACATAATTGCTATGCTTTAAGAGTATTACAGCAAATGATATGTTTACAACTACCACATGGAATGTACATTACACAATCGCCAGATATTATATTATAGGCAATTATGTATGTTTGTCCATCAGTTGACTCACATAGTGAACTGAGGCAGATTAATCATTTTCAACCTCTACCCAGCTAGGACAATACACGTTATATATAAATGATTTCAAATATATATGCAGTGAAACATGCCCATCTGTAACAGTGTGTGTGTGCGTGTGTGTGTGTGTGTGTGTGTGTGTGTGTGTGTGTGTGTGTGTGTGTGTGCGTGCGTGCGTGCGTGTGTGTGTGTGTGTAAACATATCTAATTTATACCACATAAGTCTGACCCCAGTTATGGAAGAAAAGATTATGATAGATAGATAGACAGACATATGGATAGATAAGCAGACAGACTGAAAAGCTGTAAAAAGAACAGGTGAGTATCAGCTGCTGAAGTTGGACAGGTGTTATCATGCTAAGCACATTACGAAAACAATTATTCTGTGTACTTCTGACAACAGGGAACATAACTCTTTATGGCGATGGACTAATGCAAGCAGTCTTATCAAAAGATAATGTTAGTCTTCAAATATCTACTGCTACAGAGTTACCTTGCTTTACCTTCTTTCTCGCAGTGTATGCCATGCCAGTCTTTGGTACATAGACAGCCACGAAAGCGGTCACACGTTCCTGAGTTTTTGCACTCACATTTTAATTTACAGTCAGGCCCATAGTATCCAGTATCACAAGCTGCAATGAATAAATGAATCAATCGATAAATAAAATGTAAACAATAAAGTTAAGTTCAAACATGTTCTTTTTTTCCTTGAGTCATACCCATGTGCTTACAGTGAAACCCACCAGAAAACTTCCTGTACAAACCTGCATGCAGTTACTAAATAATATAAATTATATTTGTGTCACTGACAGCTTTGCATAATATCAAGTGTACAGAGTGCATGTGTGATACAAAATGAGAAAAACATACACTTAAGCTACAACAAAGCTAAATCTAAAGATAACAAACAGGAAGAATTCACGCTGATAGACTTTGTGCACACTGTAAATTTGTATCATTCATAATTACTCTTTACTTGGAGTAATAAAATAAAACACTATATATGTGATGTATTTGCTAGCTAGTAGTTTTCCCTGGGAGATAAAAGCTCCGTCTTCCTCCCTCATATAAATCAGTGTGACTAACAATAGAAGGCAGTCTACTTTGCGCTATGACGTATTGCTAGCTGACAACACTGAGAGATCATTCTCTTCGGTGAAAAATACTCCATACTGTTTTACCTAAATATGTTGACTTTTCTTAGCTTTGAGAAATTATGTGCACACATCACTCCAATGCTACATCATATGCATGTGTTTGTTCTGCATTGCTATAACTCATCTACCTTGCCCTTACTGAGAAATATGAACACCCACATTCAAAAGTTTGCTTAGCTAGAAAACTGAAGTAGTACTTTGTTTTCAGAGCATATTACAACAATGTTCTCCTTTTAATTCTCCTATATTGTTGAAGCACCTTTCTGAGTACCAACACCACCATATATAAATGAGGCACAAAACTCCACTCTTATAAGAACATAGCATCATGACAGCAGAAGTCAAAGATCAGTACTCAGATCACAAAAGCCTGTAGTCATGCACATAACTCCCATTAAAGTGCTACTTTATGGTGTGGTTAAAGAGCTTAGTGTCACTGTTCGTTTAAGGGATCCAACAATCTGGGTTCTGAGTCATGTAACATGGGTTGGATTTTCAGTTTCTAGTAATAAGCTTAACTGGAAGCATCTTCTGTTTGCCTCTGTGTGTGACATAGTGTGTCATTCTAAATAATATTGTTTTACAATTAAGTCTTTAATGCAGATTTGGTATAGTGTTAGAAGTGATGCCTGTTCTAGGGCACCATCATCATCATCAACCTCCTTTTTCCCATTTTGCTGGGTGTCACATTAACTGTCACCATTTCTCTTGATTTAATGCCACTCTCCTATCTTCTGCAGCAGTCACGCCTAATTGTTGGTATTCCATCACACAATTCATCCATATATTTGCTGGATGCCCGCATTCTACCACCCATCTCAGGCATTTAATCTCCATCATCTTTAGCTTCAACTTCTCTGCTCTCACTGCCAAAGTGTCTTTACCATACAGCAGTACTGGTGACGCCACTGTTTTGTACATGTTACTTTTCAGCTTCTTTGACATCTTTCTGTCATACACTATTCCTGACTCTTTGTTCCAGTTGGCTGCAGACCCTCTGATTCTAGATTTGACCTCGTCATTCCGATTTCTCCTCAAACACCCCTGTCAGATACTTACAGTTAACAGCCATTTCCTCATCCATCTCATTTTTCATTTTCTTCTGATGCCGCCATTTGCAATCTTCTCTGCACTCAGTTTCATCCTGTGTGGCTTCTATTCTCCGATAATTTGCTGAACGTGTTCAGAGTCTGCCTGTAATGCCACATCGTAATAGCAGTGGGCTCAACGCAGGACCTTTATGCACACCATCTCCCACTGGGAACCCTTCTGTAAGCCCAAACACTGTTCATATTTGTGTCACTGAGTCCTTGTACAAAGCTTATCAATGTTTCTGGGATTTCAAACCATATGCTGTCAACAAGTCTGGAAATGCTTAGTTGGACACTTTCTTCATCTCGAATTTCTTCTCAACCATCTGTCTCACTGCAAACATTTGAATGGTCGTGCTGCATATAGTCAATGATAGCTAGAAAGAGTATTTAAGACTGAGTATAATGATAAAAAACAATAAACCAAACAGGCAAGCTGATTTTATTAATGCCATTATAGTAAGTAGGAAATGTTTTAAACATCTATCAAAAAGAGACAGGTTCAAAGAAGTAACACGTCATACTAAGGAAGTAAAAGTAATACTAGAATGTATTTTTCAATAATGCTTTCAAAGCTGTTTATGATGAAATAGTGAAAACGTAAGAGTAATAAAAATAATATTAACTATAGTGAGATACCGCAAAGAAAAATAGAACACTAAAAGGCAAATTAAAAAATACCAAGAAAATATCATCTGACTTGGATGATATAAAAAGTAATGACATCGTAAAAACAGCAGAAAAAAAAACTGATGCATTTTATGCATTATAAAATGCATTAATAGATTCACAGGTGTTTACTAGGCTAACGACCGCAAGGCCCTTTTTAATCCTAACCATCCCAAATCTCTGACAAGTTCTGGTACCCTTGATAAGTATAAGCAGGGGTTTGGGAGGTGAAACATTTACAAGCAGGGTCTGAGAGATCAACCATTTACAGGCGGCTTGTGTTCATTAGAGACATAGGTGCCAAACCAGGGATAAATTTCCTGTTCTCCATCCAACTGTCCAAGTTATACTTGAACTGAGATAGGGAGGAACTCTGCTTCACATGGATGGGGAGCTGAGTTCCAAAGAAGGGGTAGCCTCTAGGATACATACCTGTCTCTCCAGCATGTCCTATTTATATTACATGTAAGGTTTAAGTCTTCAGAATGGGCAATTCTGGTGCTGTTTGTTTTGCAAGTATGTAGGAGATCCATCTGAGTGTGGTCTGACAATGCCTTGTATTCCAGTCATAGATCTCCCCTCAGTAGCCTGTAGGAGACAGAATACAGGGATAGGGCCTTGAGGTGGTCTGCATAGGACCTGTTACTTATACCCCATATTCTTTTAGTGAGGAAACCCTGTAAATGTTCCAGTTGTGGGATATGGCTGGCTAGGTACATACCAGAGGAGGCACTGTTCTCAAGGAAAGGTCTGATGAATACCAAATACAGTGGAACAATGACTTCCTTGGACATAAATGTCGTACCTTTGTTTATAAGTTGCATAACATAGAATGATTTCCTCACTACTGTAGAGATGTGATGGTCAAAGTCTCAATTACTTTCTATGTGAGTTCCTAAGTCCCTGGCTACTGGGTCAATTCTTAGGGATGTGTTGCCAAAATGATAGCTACCAGGGGTGGATGATTTCCCAAAGGATACTATTATGCACTTCCTGGCATTTAGTTTTAGTCCGTGGCTCTGACATCAGTTGTTTGTCTGTGTCAGTGGGCAATCCAATGACAACTCCTAATTAATCCCATACCCTTATTGTTCTAAAATAAAGGATACATGCAATGAAAGTGCTGCTGCATAAATGGGACACTAGTAAAGGTGAGATGTCTTAACATCTGTCCAGTAAGTTTAACAAGCTCCTAAGGAAAATTATTTGAGTAATCCCCAGAAGATGTAATTCAAGATGACATAACCAAATTAGAGATTACCAATGGCAGTTTTTATACAAGCAATGCCTTTTATCTACGTTAGTCATTTATAGCTTCATGGCCATGATAATAAGACAAGAAGGTACAAACGGACATTGTTTACTTAAATTGCAGCATTCATTGTTATGTAGACTGATAAAATCATAATGAAATTCAAGTTAATGAACACTAACCCATACATAACAAATACATATTTAACTGACTTATAAGGAGGAAATGGAAGGTAAAATTAAACCATGAAATAAAAACTGTATGGCTAATGATGTTTGGATTACAAGTATTACACTGGGCTTGCACTTGGACTCCCAAGTACTTTCTATGTGCACCACTGATTTAGGTGTATCTAAGAAATAATATTACTTGGGTATGTAGATATCATTAACTGCCTAGAATTTGTAGAATTTCACTGATTCTTGACTCATATTTTTGCCCAGTCCCTTGTAAAAATATTTGATATTTGGTAAATCACTGAGGATTACAGTCAGTAAATAATGTCAAACATTAGAGATTCATAATCCGTATTGTTCAGAAAAAGCACACTGATACAAAACCTGTAATTCTATTAACCTTTCAAATGAATTAGAGTAATATTTAAACACTGCCTCTGATTTTGGACCTTCAGTCCCTTTTATTTTTGGCTTTGTCCAGATTTCTTGAGAAAAGAAGTTAAGAGGTATGCTGGAAAGAGTCAGTCCAGAGATGTGCAACAGTCTAACAGGAGAGTGTAGAACACATGACTGACAGTAGTGTAGAGTGAAATACAATGGAATTAGCATCTATTACAGAGGGACAAGATGATTTTGGTGAGCTGAGGAATATGAAGGCAGAAGTATTGTTAGCCAAAGGGAGACACAGCACAGCTGAGGCAGAGAACTGGAAAGAATATAAGTAACATCAGCTTTCTTTACTGAAGAGATGGGCTACAAAGAGAAGACAGGATTCTTAGTGCAATTGTAAATCTGTAGGATTATCTCCTGCTTTTGCAACTATTTATTGATAAATTTAGTCTGAATTATGTTATCCCACAAGAAAATTATTACAACTTTTTTTTTCTGTTTTGTATACTTTATCTTTTTCCTATTGATATAAGGAGTTGTTCTTTCTGTGCCTCTGCTGAAAAGGTGTTTGTTTTTGCTGACCCAGTCAGTATATCCCAATAAACAAATGTAAATAAAAAAAATAAATAAAGGGATAGAAGAATTAATTGACATTTTATGAAGACTAATGTTGGGTAAATTACCTATAAAAGGGCAAATAAAATATAAACATCCAAATGGAGGATGTATAATATATGCAATGTAGAATAGTCAGTAGAGTATAAGAATTAGGAAAAAAGTTTAGGGGAAAATGGGATAGAATTATGATGACTTCATTGTGGACATTGTGAAATTAAAGGTGTGAGGCATTGTAATACAATAAATTGTGGGAATGTGATATTGTTTTTAGAAGAATAAGACTGATGCTGTGGAAGAAGGGTGACTTACATAATTATGTGTAAATAATGTGAGTTATATAGTGCAAATACATAAAGCTGTTATAGAAAATAAAACTTGCCTACTCTTTTGTATTGTGGGATCTTTTACATCCACCTGAGCTACCAAGTAGATGGGACCTTGGTTAAATCAAAACAACTGGGGTGGAGAGAAAACCCATAGCCTTGTGATCATCTAGCATCAAAATCAAGCATACTACCTGCTGACACTGACAAACTTTTTGTTGTTTACTAGATTCTCCATTTCAGTTGTGAAATGTACTAGTCTGTGTCATTGAGTGAGTTTCAGTACTAGAAAAAAACAATAGAGATAATGCAGTTAATACCACAAGAACAGTTAGAGTTTTTGAAACTCTAGAATTTAACTTATAAAACATGTTTGCATTTTTTCATCCTAAAAGCTTTAGTTAGGGAATTGTAGACTGCAGAGAGTTATAATACAAAGAACATCCTTCAAACGTATTTTTTCTTCTGACAGACTAAGATAGGTTGGACCCTATTGATTTCAGGTCTCTATGTGGCATAGAATGGAATAGAACAGAATAGAATAGAATAGAATAAGCGGAACATTGGGTACTGGACATTATTTTTTAGGCATTTCGGAGGTAAAACATGGGAATTGTGCAAAGCCATGCAGGACAATTTATCTTTTAGGGAAAGGTATAACGATAAATGATACTCGCCTCAACTATCATTTGTAATGAATTTACCTGCCTATAGTAAGTTTCTTCCAGTTTATCAGGCTAGCATGTGTGATAAAATATAGGACAGAGTGTAATGTGCATAACAACAGAGAATTTAATATCATATGCTTTGATTCATCTGTCAGAAGGTATGTTGCTCTTTAAGAGGAACCAAGATTTAAGACACTTGTTTTTCATGATAAATAACATGCTGGTCAAATTTGAAATAATTATCATAATAACTGTTACCAAGTATCTTTGATGATTTATGATTAAATATTGAGATTAATCCAATTATTTTTTTTTTATATTAAACAAATAATTTAAAAAGAGAGAAAATGTGAAAAGGGATGAGTACCCAACAGAACCATTATGATGACTGCAAGCTTTACTAA